>NC_143051.1:10922500-11007500 GCF_057628025.1 Oncorhynchus mykiss | reverse complement strand
TGGACAGGGTCAGGTTAGTTGAATGGGTGAGAGGCCTAGTGGACAGGGTCAGGGTTAGGTTAGTTGAAGGGGTGAGAGGCCTAGTGGACAGGGTCAGGGTTAGGTTAGTTGAAGGGGTGAGAGGCCTAGTGGACAGGGTCAGGGTCAGGGTCAGGTTAGTTGAAGGGGTGAGAGGCCTAGTGGACAGGGTCAGGTTAGTTGAAGGGGTGAGAGGCCTAGTGGACAGGGTCAGGTTAGTTGAAGGGGTGAGAGGCCTAGTGGACAGGGTCAGGTTAGTTGAAGGGGTGAGAGGCCTAGTGGACAGGGTCAGGGTCAGGTTAGTTGAATGGGTGAGAGGCCTAGTGGACAGGGTCAGGTTAGTTGAAGGGGTGAGAGGCCTAGTGGACAGGGTCAGGGTCAGGTTAGTTGAAGGGGTGAGAGGCCTAGTGGACAGGGTCAGGGTCAGGTTAGTTGAATGGGTGAGAGGCCTAGTGGACAGGGTCAGGTTAGTTGAAGGGGTGAGAGGCCTAGTGGACAGGGTCAGGTTAGTTGAAGGGGTGAGAGGCCTAGTGGACACGGTCAGGTTAGTTGAAGGGGTGAGAGGCCTAGTGGACACGGTCAGGTTAGTTGAAGGGGTGAGAGGCCTAGTGGACAGGGTCAGGTTAGTTGAAGGGGTGAAATGTATTATTTATTTATATCTATATATTTGCCTAATTAATGAAAAAAGCATTTAATCAACAATGTCATTATTTTAAATTAACTATGCCAACTAGTGACTTTCTTCACAACTGCCCCCAGTTTGACACCAAAAACATTGACAACAAATACATATTGACATAGTCTACTAAATAGAAGTGTGTAAAAAACAAAATTATGGATATTTTATATTTTCATACTGAAACGCCAATGTTATTCTCTGAATTGATGGTTTATATTTAAGATTATATTTTACAGCTTTTTCATATTTAAAAAAATAAAATGATATTATTATTTAATATATTTCACATGTGATAAGGTCAGCGAGAGTGCCAGAGATAATAACAGACACATGTGATAAGGCCAGCGAGAGTGCCAGAGATAATAACAGACACATGTGATAATCTGAAATACCCCAAATGGCCACTAGATGTCTGGTGATAAATTACATAAAATCCTTGAAAGATACCAAAATTCTGGTAGGTTACTGGTAAAATGTGAAAGCTTTCAGTAATATACCCTCCATTTACAACCTTAACTGTACTTGCTTGGAGAGACATTCTTGGGATGCTTGTGGTGTAGTGATAGGTGGTATGATGGTAGTACTATAATAGGTAGTAGTAGAGATGTGTAGTGAGAGATGGTATGATGGTAGTACTATGATAGGTCAGTAGTATAGATGTGTAGTGAGAGGTGGTATGATGGTAGTACTATGATAGGTAGTAGTATAGATGTGTAGTGAGAGGTGGTATGATGGTAGTACTATGATAGGTAGTAGAGATGTGTAGTGAGAGGTGGT
Organism: Oncorhynchus mykiss; assembly: GCF_057628025.1. Lineage (NCBI taxonomy): Eukaryota > Metazoa > Chordata > Actinopteri > Salmoniformes > Salmonidae > Oncorhynchus > Oncorhynchus mykiss. The sequence continues at coordinate 11,006,026 of NC_143051.1, read as the reverse complement.
ATGATGGTAGTACTATGATAGGTAGTAGAGATGTGTAGTGAGAGGTGGTATGATGGTAGTACTATGATAGGTAGTATAGATGTGTAGTGAGAGGTGGTATGATGGTAGTATTATGATAGGTAGTAGAGATGTGTAGTGATAGGTGGTATGATGGTAGTACTATGATAGGTAGTAGAGATGTGTAGTGAGAGGTGGTATGATGGTAGTACTATAGGTAGTAGATATGTGTAGTGATAGGTGGTATGATGGTAGTACTATAGGTAGTAGATATGTGTAGTGATAGGTGGTATGATGGTAGTACTATGATAGGTAGTAGAGATGTGTAGTGAGAGGTGGTATGATGGTAGTACTATGATAGGTCAGTAGTATAGATGTGTAGTGAGAGGTGGTATGATGGTAGTACTATGATAGGTAGTAGAGATGTGTAGTGAGAGGTGGTATGATGGTAGTACTATGATAGGTAGTAGAGATGTGTAGTGAGAGATGGTATGATGGTAGTACTATGATAGGTAGTAGATATGTGTAGTGATAGGTGGTATGATGGTAGCACTATGATAGGTAGTAGAGATGTGTAGTGAGAGGTGGTATGATGGTAGTACTATGATAGGTCAGTAGTATAGATGTGTAGTGAGAAAGTGGTTTGTAAAAACCAACCAATAAAGATGCACATAGTCGACTAACAGCGTAGACTTGATACAGCACTTTCTAAACCCAGAGGAACGGATCTGGTCTAAACCCTCAGACCAAGGCCTTTCCCAGAGGTATAACATTCATTCAATTCAGACAGAGAATGTGTGTGTGTGTGTGTGTGTGTGTGTGAGTGAGAGAGCGAGAGAGAGAGACAGAGAGAGAGAGAGAGACAGAGAGAGAGACAGAGAGAGAGAGAGAGAGACAGAGAGAGAGAGAGAGAGACAGAGAGAGAGAGAGAGAGAGAGAGAAAGAGAGACAGACAGAGAGACAGAGAGAGAGAGAGAGACAGAGAGAGAGAGAGACAGAGAGAGACAGAGAGAGAGAGAGAGAGACAGAGAGAGAGACAGAGAGAGAGACAGAGAGAGATAGACAGAGAGAGAGAGAGAGAGAGATAGACAGAGAGAGAGAGAGAGAGAGATAGAGAGAGAGAGGATAAAGAGATGATAAAGAGAGGATAAAGAGATGGGAGAGCCTGTTCAGATTAATTTCTTTGCATATGGCCTGCTTGGAAAACCGTAGTGTTTCCACTCTTTGCTCCATTTCACCTAGCGTCCGGCACGTTCTTGGGTCCAACATGTTGAGACGCGAGGCGGTTTCTTGGTTCCGTGGTTCTAAACAGAAGGGCCATTTTTTTCATGGACACACCCACTTTTCTGTGTTCAATTTGGTCCTATAATATAAAATATCTTTGGTTTCTTTATTAATTTACCTTTTCCGGAATAGATGGCTTAGCTGACAACGTCTTGAACACTACGGGCTTCAAAGGGACAGAAGTCCATGTGTTGTGGTTCTGGATGACCAGCGAGCAACAATGACAAGACAATGTCATGTAGGGAATCGTAGGTGGCTTGTTTCAGCAAGTTTTAACTTGTTCTTGATACAATGTCTTGTTTTGACTGATGTCACAGCTATGCTAATATGGTAAAACAAATTGCTAGCTAGCTAACCAACAACTGTATTTGAGAGACAGCAAGTGCTCATTGTGCAAATATATTTACGTTTTCAAAAAACAATAGGCACGAAATATAGTTTACATGTTATCAACAATCTAAGCCAACCCCGTCTGTTTTGCCCCATAGTTGCGCACTCGTGCTTTTTGTTGCTAAACAACCTACCCGTCTATAGGACCTCTTCCGGTTTCCACTAATTACCACAGCCACAAAGTAAAAATTGGCTACATGATTAAAATGCATGTAAACACAAATTAGCTTACTTTAAGGTTAGGCATACGGTTAGCAGTGTGATTACGGTTAGGGTTAGGTTTAAATCCCATTTTAAGAAGAGAATTTGTTGAAATAGGTGGGGTTTATGACTTTGTGACTGTGGTAACTATTGACAACCACCATTTCCTTGTGTTGGTCTCCTTTGTAACACTCGAGATTGGACGTCTGTTTAGGGAATGTGTCATGTGACTTTCTGACAAGCCTCCTCATTGGAGGAGGACACCCAGCTGACCTTGTCTGTTTTTATTGGCTTATTTACTTCTTGCACAAACAACTAATAAAATGAATGTTGGTTTGAGCTTCAGCGTTTCAAAATGAAAAGTAATGTGTTGTTGTTTTTATTGTTTTTTTGCCATGTTGTTGTTTTACTTTTGTTTCTTTCTTGGCAAAAACATTTTTGGCACCTTTTTGGTTTTAAAATGAACAGAATTCAATCAGGATTCCTTTGTTGAAACGTGACTGTTGTTGGACGTCTTGTCAATAGAAGCCCGTACCGCTGGATAACCAACTCAGGCAGACAAAACGTAAACACGTCCACAAACCCAATGGTTAAGTTTCACCTCGATTCAATGTGGATGTAAGAAATTGATTATTACTATTTTGACTGATTATATTTATATAATAAATATATAAATATAATGTATGGTATGGATTATTATTCTGATATTTGTATATGCTGGAGATGGCTGCATGCCCTCAAAATCGAGGTTGAGTAAGGATAAAGGGGTTGTTCTGGTCCTGCAGTGAAGTAGCATCATCTATCTACAATGACCAGCTGACAGACAAACATACGGTCACTCCCTCTGACCTCTCACCTTTGACCCCTACACACTGAAGGGCCAGGGATGGGTCTTCTGTCAGCTGGGGTTCATTAAATGTTGTCTGTCTACTGGTCACAACACACAGCCTAGTGGTTAAACACACACCTGGGAGTGGGACTCTGGGTCAAACTGGACCTGTGGGGACATTCGCATGGCTGACCGCCAGTCACTCGGGGAAAGAACTGAGACACAACACAAGGACTGTTAAGGCAGGCAAGGAAAGACATGATAACCATAGCAGGCCAGAACCATCCAACAACCAACTCCTGTTGTAAAGATGCTGTATTAAAACAGCACCTACCCCAGTGTCTGTCACTGTCTTCAATAGCAAACCAAATGGTCAGTGTATTAGAGATCTGTAAGAACACAACTCTTAAGAAGAAAAAAAAGAAAATAAACCTTGAAATATCTTCAAGAAATGGGCAAATGAATGTGCTTAAAGTTTTAAAATGTTGCCAATTAATAATCTATAAAATATTGTAGGCTACTTCTGTAATATAATATTTCAAACAAATATACATAGCCCATACATCCCCCACTCCTCAACCCAACAGACAATGTTTAATAAAAGAGGGAGCCAACCAAAAACAAAGACGTTGTCATGGTTTCAGCACCAAGACAGGACACGCTTTCTCCAGGATACACCGGCCCCTGTGTTTGTATCGCTGAGTTCTGGAAACACAGAAAACAGGAGCTCCTCCTAGTGTCTGCCCAGTGACATGACACCACGCCTGCTTACTGTGGCCAACAACCCTGTTGGACAAGGTGTCTTGTCTTAACTGGTGTTGAAGGGGGAGAGAAAACAACGGGTGGTACATTACAACTTGTTACGCACGCATTTCCAACTTCCTGGTTCTTTTAGCTGTTGTTGTTATTGTTTTTGTTTAGAGTTAAAACCTACTGGGCGGTAGCTCTCCGGGAACAGGGTTGGAGATTAAGCCTACAGAATGGTATCTCTCCAGGAACAGGGTTGGAGTTTAAACCCACTGGGCGGTAGCTCTCCGGGAACAGGGTTGGAGATTAAGCCTACAGAATGGTATCTCTCCAAGAACAGGGTTGGAGTTTTAAACCTACAGGAGGGTAGCTTTCTAGGAACAGGAATGAGGTTTAAACCTACAGGACGGTAGCTCTCCAGGAACAGGGTTTGAGAGCCCTGCACTATTGTATGGAAATATTGTGCAGTATTGGCTACCCCAGCATTTCCCAAACTCGGTCCTGGGGACCCCAAGGGGTACAGGTATAAAACCTCAGTCAGTAAAATATAAAACCTCAGTCAGTAAAATATGAAACCTTAGTCAGTAAAATATGAAACCTCAGTCAGTAAAATATGAAACCTCAGTCAGTAAAATATAAAACCTCAGTCAGTAAAATATAAAACCTTACTCAGTCAGTAAAATATGAAACCTTACTCAGTCAGTAAAATATAAAACCTTACTCAGTCAGTAAAATATAAAACCTCAGTCAGTAAAATATAAAACCTCAGTCAGTAAAATATAAAACCTCAGTCAGTAAAATATAAAACCTCAGTCAGTAAAATATAAAACCTTACTCAGTCAGTAAAATATAAAACCTCAGTCAGTAAAATATAAAACCTTACTCAGTCAGTAAAATATGAAACCTTACTCAGTCAGTAAAATATAAAGCCTCAGTCAGTAAAATATAAAACCTCAGTCAGTAAAATATAAAACCTTACTCAGTCAGTAAAATATAAAGCCTCAGTCAGTAAAATATAAAACCTTACTCAGTCAGTAAAATATGAAACCTTACTCAGTCAGTAAAATATAAAACCTTACTCAGTCAGTAAAATATGAAACCTTACTCAGTCAGTAAAATATAAAACCTTACTCAGTCAGTAAAATATGAAACCTCAGTCAGTAAAATATGAAACCTTACTCAGTCAGTAAAATATAAAGCCTCAGTCAGTAAAATATAAAACCTCAGTCAGTAAAATATGAAACCTTACTCAGTCAGTAAAATATAAAGCCTCAGTCAGTAAAATATAAAACCTTACTCAGTCAGTAAAATATGAAACCTTACTCAGTCAGTAAAATATAAAACCTCAGTCAGTAAAATATAAAACCTCAGTCAGTAAAATATGAAACCTTAGTCAGTAAAATATGAAACCTCAGTCAGTAAAATATGAAACCTCAGTCAGTAAAATATAAAACCTCAGTCAGTAAAATATAAAACCTTACTCAGTCAGTAAAATATGAAACCTTACTCAGTCAGTAAAATATAAAACCTTACTCAGTCAGTAAAATATAAAACCTCAGTCAGTAAAATATAAAACCTTACTCAGTCAGTAAAATATAAAGCCTCAGTCAGTAAAATATGAAACCTCAGTCAGTAAAATATGAAACCTCAGTCAGTAAAATATGAAACCTCAGTCAGTAAAATATGAAACCTCAGTCAGTAAAATATGAAACCTCAGTCAGTAAAATATAAAACCTCAGTCAGTAAAATATAAAACCTTACTCAGTCAGTAAAATATGAAACCTTACTCAGTCAGTAAAATATAAAACCTTACTCAGTCAGTAAAATATAAAACCTCAGTCAGTAAAATATGAAACCTCAGTCAGTAAAATATAAAACCTCAGTCAGTAAAATATAAAACCTTAGTCAGTAAAATATAAAACCTCAGTCAGTAAAATATAAAACCTTACTCAGTCAGTAAAATATAAAACCTCAGTCAGTAAAATATAAAACCTTACTCAGTCAGTAAAATATGAAACCTTACTCAGTCAGTAAAATATAAAGCCTCAGTCAGTAAAATATAAAACCTCAGTCAGTAAAATATAAAACCTTACTCAGTCAGTAAAATATAAAGCCTCAGTCAGTAAAATATAAAACCTTACTCAGTCAGTAAAATATGAAACCTTACTCAGTCAGTAAAATATAAAACCTTACTCAGTCAGTAAAATATGAAACCTCAGTCAGTAAAATATGAAACCTTACTCAGTCAGTAAAATATAAAGCCTCAGTCAGTAAAATATAAAACCTCAGTCAGTAAAATATGAAACCTTACTCAGTCAGTAAAATATAAAGCCTCAGTCAGTAAAATATAAAACCTTACTCAGTCAGTAAAATATGAAACCTTACTCAGTCAGTAAAATATAAAACCTCAGTCAGTAAAATATAAAACCTCAGTCAGTAAAATATGAAACCTTAGTCAGTAAAATATGAAACCTCAGTCAGTAAAATATGAAACCTCAGTCAGTAAAATATAAAACCTCAGTCAGTAAAATATAAAACCTTACTCAGTCAGTAAAATATGAAACCTTACTCAGTCAGTAAAATATAAAACCTTACTCAGTCAGTAAAATATAAAACCTCAGTCAGTAAAATATAAAACCTTACTCAGTCAGTAAAATATAAAGCCTCAGTCAGTAAAATATGAAACCTCAGTCAGTAAAATATGAAACCTCAGTCAGTAAAATATGAAACCTCAGTCAGTAAAATATGAAACCTCAGTCAGTAAAATATGAAACCTCAGTCAGTAAAATATAAAACCTCAGTCAGTAAAATATAAAACCTTACTCAGTCAGTAAAATATGAAACCTTACTCAGTCAGTAAAATATAAAACCTTACTCAGTCAGTAAAATATAAAACCTCAGTCAGTAAAATATGAAACCTCAGTCAGTAAAATATAAAACCTCAGTCAGTAAAATATAAAACCTTAGTCAGTAAAATATAAAACCTCAGTCAGTAAAATATAAAACCTTACTCAGTCAGTAAAATATAAAACCTCAGTCAGTAAAATATAAAACCTCAGTCAGTAAAATATAAAACCTCAGTCAGTAAAATATAAAACCTCAGTCAGTAAAATATAAAACCTCAGTCAGTAAAATATAAAGCCTCAGTCAGTAAAATATAAAACCTCAGTCAGTAAAATATAAAACCTCAGTCAGTAAAATATAAAACCTCAGTCAGTAAAATATAAAGCCTCAGTCAGTAAAATATAAAACCTCAGTCAGTAAAATATAAAACCTTACTCAGTCAGTAAAATATAAAACCTCAGTCAGTAAAATATAAAACCTCAGTCAGTAAAATATAAAACCTCAGTCAGTAAAATATAAAACCTCAGTCAGTAAAATATAAAACCTCAGTCAGTAAAATATAAAGCCTCAGTCAGTAAAATATAAAACCTCAGTCAGTAAAATATAAAGCCTCAGTCAGTAAAATATAAAACCTTACTCAGTCAGTAAAATATGAAACCTTACTCAGTCAGTAAAATATAAAACCTTACTCAGTCAGTAAAATATAAAACCTCAGTCAGTAAAATATAAAACCTTAGTCAGTAAAATATAAAACCTCAGTCAGTAAATTATGAAACCTCAGTCAGTAAAATATGAAACCTCAGTCAGTAAAATATAAAACCTTACTCAGTCAGTAAAATATAAAACCTCAGTCAGTAAAATATGAAACCTTACTCAGTCAGTAAAATATAAAACCTTACTCAGTCAGTAAAATATAAAACCTTACTCAGTCAGTAAAATATGAAACCTCAGTCAGTAAAATATAAAACCTTAGTCAGTAAAATATAAAACCTCAGTCAGTAAAATATACAACCTTACTCAGTCAGTAAAATATAAAACCTCAGTCAGTAAAATATAAAACCTTACTCAGTCAGTAAAATATAAAACCTTACTCAGTCAGTAAAATATAAAACCTCAGTCAGTAAAATATAAAACCTTAGTCAGTAAAATATGAAACCTCAGTCAGTAAAATATGAAACCTTACTCAGTCAGTAAAATATGAAACCTCAGTCAGTAAAATATAAAACCTCAGTCAGTAAAATATAAAACCTTACTCAGTCAGTAAAATATAAAACCCCAGTCAGTAAAATATGAAACCTTACTCAGTCAGTAAAATATAAAACCTTACTCAGTCAGTAAAATATGAAACCTTACTCAGTCAGTAAAATATAAAACCTCAGTCAGTAAAATATAAAACCTTACTCAGTCAGTAAAATATAAAACCTTACTCAGTCAGTAAAATATAAAACCTCAGTCAGTAAAATATAAAACCTTACTCAGTCAGTAAAATATAAAACCTTACTCAGTCAGTAAAATATGAAACCTCAGTCAGTAAAATATAAAACCTTAGTCAGTAAAATATGAAACCTTACTCAGTCAGTAAAATATAAAACCTTACTCAGTCAGTAAAATATAAAACCTTACTCAGTTAGTAAAATATGAAACCTTACTCAGTCAGTAAAATATAAAACCTTACTCAGTCAGTAAAATATGAAACCTCAGTCAGTAAAATATAAAACCTTACTCAGTCAGTAAAATATAAAACCTTACTCAGTCAGTAAAATATAAAACCTTACTCAGTCAGTAAAATATAAAACCTCAGTCAGTAAAATATGAAACCTCAGTCAGTAAAATATGAAACCTCAGTCAGTAAAATATAAAACCTTACTCAGTCAGTAAAATATGAAACCTCAGTCAGTAAAATATAAAACCTTACTCAGTCAGTAAAATATAAAACCTCAGTCAGTAAAATATAAAACCTCAGTCAGTAAAATATAAAACCTTACTCAGTCAGTAAAATATAAAACCTCAGTCAGTAAAATATACAACCTCAGTCAGTAAAATATACAACCTTACTCAGTCAGTAAAATATAAAACCTTACTCAGTCAGTAAAATATAAAACCTTACTCAGTTAGTAAAATATGAAACCTTACTCAGTCAGTAAAATATAAAACCTTACTCAGTCAGTAAAATATGAAACCTTACTCAGTCAGTAAAATATAAAACCTTACTCAGTCAGTAAAATATAAAACCTCAGTCAGTAAAATATAAAACCTTACTCAGTCAGTAAAATATGAAACCTTACTCAGTCAGTAAAATATGAAACCTCAGTCAGTAAAATATGAAACCTTACTCAGTCAGTAAAATATGAAACCTTACTCAGTCAGTAAAATATAAAACCTTACTCAGTCAGTAAAATATGAAACCTCAGTCAGTAAAATATAAAGCCTCAGTCAGTAAAATATAAAACCTCAGTCAGTAAAATATGAAACCTCAGTCAGTAAAATATAAAACCTCAGTCAGTAAAATATAAAACCTCAGTCAGTAAAATATGAAACCTTACTCAGTCAGTAAAATATAAAGCCTCAGTCAGTAAAATATACAACCTTACTCAGTCAGTAAAATATAAAACCTTACTCAGTCAGTAAAATATAAAACCTTACTCAGTCAGTAAAATATAAAACCTTACTCAGTCAGTAAAATATAAAACCTCAGTCAGTAAAATATGAAACCTCAGTCAGTAAAATATGAAACCTCAGTCAGTAAAATATAAAACCTTACTCAGTCAGTAAAATATGAAACCTCAGTCAGTAAAATATGAAACCTCAGTCAGTAAAATATAAAACCTTACTCAGTCAGTAAAATATGAAACCTCAGTCAGTAAAATATGAAACCTCAGTCAGTAAAATATAAAACCTTACTCAGTCAGTAAAATATGAAACCTTACTCAGTCAGTAAAATATGAAACCTTACTCAGTCAGTAAAATATGAAACCTTACTCAGTCAGTAAAATATGAAACCTTACTCAGTCAGTAAAATATGAAACCTCAGTCAGTAAAATATAAAACCTCAGTCAGTAAAATATGAAACCTCAGTCAGTAAAATATAAAACCTCAGTCAGTAAAATATAAAACCTCAGTCAGTAAAATATAAAACCTCAGTCAGTAAAATATAAAACCTTACTCAGTCAGTAAAATATGAAACCTCAGTCAGTCAGTAAAATATGAAACCTTACTCAGTCAGTAAAATATGAAACCTTACTCAGTCAGTAAAATATAAAACCTTACTCAGTCAGTAAAATATAAAACCTTACTCAGTCAGTAAAATATGAAACCTCAGTCAGTAAAATATAAAACCTTACTCAGTCAGTAAAATATGAAACCTTACTCAGTCAGTAAAATATAAAACCTCAGTCAGTAAAATATAAAACCTCAGTCAGTAAAATATGAAACCTCAGTCAGTAAAATATGAAACCTCAGTCAGTAAAATATGAAACCTTACTCAGTCAGTAAAATATAAAACCTTACTCAGTCAGTAAAATATGAAACCTCAGTCAGTAAAATATAAAACCTCAGTCAGTAAAATATGAAACCTCAGTCAGTAAAATATAAAACCTCAGTCAGTAAAATATAAAACCTCAGTCAGTAAAATATAAAACCTCAGTCAGTAAAATATGAAACCTTACTCAGTCAGTAAAATATAAAACCTTACTCAGTCAGTAAAATATGAAACCTCAGTCAGTAAAATATGAAACCTTACTCAGTCAGTAAAATATGAAACCTCAGTCAGTAAAATATGAAACCTCAGTCAGTAAAATATGAAACCTTACTCAGTCAGTAAAATATGAAACCTCAGTCAGTAAAATATGAAACCTCAGTCAGTAAAATATGAAACCTTACTCAGTCAGTAAAATATGAAACCTCAAGTCAGTAAAATATAAAACCTCAGTCAGTAAAATATAAAACCTTACTCAGTCAGTAAAATATAAAACCTTACTCAGTCAGTAAAATATAAAACCTTACTCAGTCAGTAAAATATGAAACCTCAGTCAGTAAAATATGAAACCTTACTCAGTCAGTAAAATATAAAACCTTACTCAGTCAGTAAAATATGAAACCTTACTCAGTCAGTAAAATATGAAACCTCAGTCAGTAAAATATAAAACCTCAGTCAGTAAAATATACAACCTCAGTCAGTAAAATATACAACCTTACTCAGTCAGTAAAATATAAAACCTTACTCAGTCAGTAAAATATAAAACCTCAGTCAGTAAAATATACAACCTTACTCAGTCAGTAAAATATACAACCTTACTCAGTCAGTAAAATATAAAACCTCAGTCAGTAAAATATACAACCTTACTCAGTCAGTAAAATATACAACCTTACTCAGTCAGTAAAATATACAACCTTACTCAGTCAGTAAAATATACAACCTTACTCAGTCAGTAAAATATAAAACCTTACTCAGTCAGTAAAATATGAAACCTCAGTCAGTAAAATATAAAACCTCAGTCAGTAAAATATAAAACATTACTCAGTCAGTAAAATATAAAACCTCAGTCAGTAAAATATAAAACCTTACTCAGTCAGTAAAATATAAAACCTTACTCAGTCAGTAAAATATAAAACCTTACTCAGTCAGTAAAATATGAAACCTTACTCAGTCAGTAAAATATGAAACCTCAGTCAGTAAAATATAAAACCTCAGTCAGTAAAATATAAAACCTTACTCAGTCAGTAAAATATAAAACCTCAGTCAGTAAAATATAAAACCTTACTCAGTCAGTAAAATATAAAACCTTACTCAGTCAGTAAAATATAAAACCTTACTCAGTCAGTAAAATATGAAACCTTACTCAGTCAGTAAAATATGAAACCTCAGTCAGTAAAATATAAAACCTTACTCAGTCAGTAAAATATAAAACCTCAGTCAGTAAAATATAAAACCTTACTCAGTCAGTAAAATATAAAACCTTACTCAGTCAGTAAAATATAAAACCTTACTCAGTCAGTAAAATATAAAACCTCAGTCAGTAAAATATGAAACCTTACTCAGTCAGTAAAATATAAAACCTTACTCAGTCAGTAAAATATGAAACCTTACTCAGTCAGTAAAATATAAAACCTTACTCAGTCAGTAAAATATGAAACCTTACTCAGTCAGTAAAATATGAAACCTTACTCAGTCAGTAAAATATAAAACCTTACTCAGTCAGTAAAATATAAAACCTTACTCAGTCAGTAAAATATAAAACCTTACTCAGTCAGTAAAATATGAAACCTCAGTCAGTAAAATATGAAACCTTACTCAGTCAGTAAAATATGAAACCTCAGTCAGTAAAATATGAAACCTTACTCAGTCAGTAAAATATAAAACCTTACTCAGTCAGTAAAATATGAAACCTTACTCAGTCAGTAAAATATGAAACCTTACTCAGTCAGTAAAATATGAAACCTTACTCAGTCAGTAAAATATAAAACCTTACTCAGTCAGTAAAATATAAAACCTTACTCAGTCAGTAAAATATGAAACCTTACTCAGTCAGTAAAATATGAAACCTCAGTCAGTAAAATATGAAACCTCAGTCAGTAAAATATAAAACCTCAGTCAGTAAAATATAAAACCTCAGTCAGTAAAATATAAAACCTCAGTCAGTAAAATATAAAACCTTACTCAGTCAGTAAAATATGAAACCTCAGTCAGTAAAATATGAAACCTCAGTCAGTAAAATATGAAACCTCAGTCAGTAAAATATGAAACCTCAGTCAGTAAAATATGAAACCTTACTCAGTCAGTAAAATATGAAACCTTACTCAGTCAGTAAAATATAAAACCTTACTCAGTCAGTAAAATATGAAACCTTACTCAGTCAGTAAAATATAAAACCTTACTCAGTCAGTAAAATATGAAACCTCAGTCAGTAAAATATAAAACCTTACTCAGTCAGTAAAATATAAAGCCTCAGTCAGTAAAATATGAAACCTCAGTCAGTAAAATATAAAACCTCAGTCAGTAAAATATAAAACCTCAGTCAGTAAAATATGAAACCTTACTCAGTCAGTAAAATATGAAACCTTACTCAGTCAGTAAAATATGAAACCTTACTCAGTCAGTAAAATATAAAGCCTCAGTCAGTAAAATATAAAACCTCAGTCAGTAAAATATGAAACCTCAGTCAGTAAAATATACAACCTTACTCAGTCAGTAAAATATGAAACCTTACTCAGTCAGTAAAATATAAAGCCTTACTCAGTCAGTAATATATAAAGCCTTACTCAGTCAGTAAAATATAAAACCTTACTCAGTCAGTAAAATATACAACCTTACTCAGTCAGTAAAATATGAAACCTTACTCAGTCAGTAAAATATAAAGCCTTACTCAGTCAGTAAAATATAAAACCTTACTCAGTCAGTAAAATATGAAACCTTACTCAGTCAGTAAAATATAAAACCTTACTCAGTCAGTAAAATATAAAACCTCAGTCAGTAAAATATAAAACCTTACTCAGTCAGTAAAATATAAAACCTCAGTCAGTAAAATATAAAACCTTACTCAGTCAGTAAAATATGAAACCTTACTCAGTCAGTAAAATATAAAGCCTCAGTCAGTAAAATATAAAACCTCAGTCAGTAAAATATGAAACCTTACTCAGTCAGTAAAATATAAAACCTCAGTCAGTAAAATATGAAACCTTACTCAGTCAGTAAAATATAAAGCCTCAGTCAGTAAAATATAAAACCTCAGTCAGTAAAATATGAAACCTCAGTCAGTAAAATATGAAACCTCAGTCAGTAAAATATACAACCTTACTCAGTCAGTAAAATATAAAACCTCAGTCAGTAAAATATAAAACCTTACTCAGTCAGTAAAATATAAAGCCTCAGTCAGTAAAATATAAAACCTCAGTCAGTAAAATATGAAACCTCAGTCAGTAAAATATACAACCTTAGTCAGTAAAATATAAAACCTCAGTCAGTAAAATATAAAACCTTACTCAGTCAGTAAAATATGAAACCTTACTCAGTCAGTAAAATATAAAACCTTAATTGAATCCCTCCCTCTCTTTCTTGGTCAGACTTCTTATACAACTCACCTTTACTGACACTGTACTCAAGCAAACACTCTCTCAAAGGAATCAAGTACAATGACAAGTCTTTCTTATTGTGATACACTTTAGCCAATAAATCAAGACCAGCCACTACAACTAGATCACAAGATGTTCCCTGTAATAATGCCAGGGGTACAAACAAGCATCACACAGCAAACCCAGAGGAACACAATCCACAACTCCCAATCCCCCTACCCCCTGTCCCCTACCCCCAGTCCCCTACCCCCAGTCCCCTACCCCCACTTGGGTCTGATCAGGACATCCGTAAAGTCCAGTTTGAGATCTGTGTCTACACGAGGCATGGTTCCTGAGTTATGGAGGATTATTGAGGAGGTTATTCTGAAGCAGCAGGCTGCTGGGTTTTTCGTAGGCACCAAGACCTGGACCGCAACCTCCAGGAGCAGATTTATAGTGTATGGTGGCCCTCCCAGCCCCCCTGGAATCTCCTTCTCTTTCCCCTTCACCCTCGCTCTCCCCTATCCTTTGTTGTTCTCCCTTCCACCTCCCTCTCTCGCAGTGGAGTGGACACAGCAGCTGTGTCAGCCGCAGACGTTGCTTGTCCGGGCAGATTAAGCACACACATCTTGTAAACATACACTACCGGTCAAAAGTTTTAGAACACCGACTCATTCAAATGTTTTTCTTTATTTTTTAAAACTATTCTATACATTGTAGAATAATAGTGAAGACATCAAAACTATGAAATAACACATATGGAATCATGTAGTAACCAAAAAAGTGTTAAACAAATCTAAATATATGTTATATTTGAGATTCTTCAAATAGCCACCCTTTGTCTTGATGACAGCTTTGCACACTCTTGGCATTCTCGCAACCAGCTTCACCTGGAATGCTTTTCCAACAGTCTTGAAGGAGTTCCCACATATGCTGAGCACATGTTGGCTGCTTTTCCTTCACTCTGCGGTCCAACTCATCCCAAACCATCTCAATTGGGTTGAGGTCGGGTGATTGTGGACGTCAGGTCAACTGATGCAGCACTCAATCACTACCCTTCTTGGTAAAATAGACCTTACATAGCCTGGAGGTGTGTTGGGTCATTGTCCTGTTGAAAAACAAATGATAGTCCCACTAAGCACAAACTAGATGGTATGGCGTATTGCTGCAGAATTATGTGGTAACTATGCTGGTTAAGTGTGCCTTGAATTCTAAATAAATCACAGACAGTGTCACCAGCAAAGTCCCCCCACACCATAATACCACCTCCTCCATGTTTTACGGTGGGAAATATACATGCAGAGATCATCCGTTCTCCTACTCTGCGTCTCACAAAGACACAGCGGTTGGAACCAAAAATCTACAATTTGGACTCTAGACCAAAGGACAAATTTCCACAGGTCTAATGTCCATTGCTCGTGTTTCTTGGCCCAAGCAAGTCTCTTCTTATTGGTGTCCTTTGATAGTGGTTTCTTTGCAGCAATTGAACCATGAAGGCCTGATTCACGTAGTCTCCTCTGAACAGTTGATTTTGAGATGTGTCTGTTACTTGAACTCTGTGAAGCATTTATTTGGTCTTTAATTTCTGAGGCTGGTAATGAATGTATCCTCTACAGTAGAGGTAACTCTGGGCCTTCCATTCCTGTGGCGGTCCTCATGAGAGCCAGTTACATCATAGTGCTTGATGGTTTTTGCGACTGCACTTGAAGAAATATTAAAAGTTCTTGAAATATTCCGTATTGACTGACCTTCATGTCTTAAATTAATGATGGACTGTCGTTTCTATTTGCTTATTTGAGCTGTTTTTGCCATAATATGGACTTTGATTTTTACCAAATATCTTCTGTATACCCATCTACCTCGTCACAACATTACTGATTGGTTAAAACGCATAATAAAGGAAATAAATTCCACAAATTAACTTTTAAAACTTCTTCGGGACAGGGGGCAGGCAGCATTTTCACTTTTGGGTGAATAGCATGCCCAAATTGCCCAAAGATTTGGATAGAACACACTCTGAAGTTTCTAAAGCTGTTTGAATCGTGTCTGTGAGCATAACAGAACTTATGTAGCAGGCGAAACCCAGAGGACAAACCATTCAGATTTCTTTTTTTTGAGGTCACTGTCTTCTCAACAGGTTTTCATTGGGAAACCAGATTTCTAAGGGACTTGCTTGCAGTTCCTACCACTTCCACTGGATGTCACCAGTCTTTGGAATTTGGTTGAGGTTTGTCCTTTGTGTAATGAAGAAGTACGGCCATCTTGAATGAGAGTCACTTGAAGTGGACTGTTTGAGAGGCGCGTGACCAGAAAAGTAGCGTCAGTTTGTTTTCTTATGGTATTGAACACAGATCATCCCGTCTTCAATTTTATCGATTAATGACGTTTAAAAATACCTAAAGTTGTATTACAAAAGTAGTTTGAAATGTTTTGGCAAAGTTTACAGGTAACTTTTGAAATATTTTGTAGTGACGTTGGTCAAGTTGGAACCAGTGTTTTTCTGGATCAAACGTGCCAAATAAATTGACATTTTGGAATATATATGGACGGAATTAATCGAACAAAAGGACCATTTGTGATGTTTATGGGACATATTGGAGTGCCAACAAAAGAAGCTCGTCAAAGGTAAGGCATAATTTATATTTTATTTCTGCGTTTTGTGTCGCGCCTGCAGGGTTGAAATATGCTACTCTCTCGTTGTTTACTGTTGTGCTTTCATCAGATAATACCATCTTATGCTTTCGCCGAAAAGCCTTTTTTAAATCTGACATGTTGGCTGGATTCACAACGAGTGTAGCTTTAATTTGCTATCTTGCATGTGTGATTTAATGAAAGTTTGATTTGTTTGAATTTGGTGCTCTTGCATTTTCCCTGGCTATTGGCCAAGTGGGACGCAAGCATCCCGCCTATCCCAGAGAGAATAAGAAGGCACACCTGTTAATTAAAATGGATTCCAGGTGAATACCTCAAATCAAATCAAATCAAATTTTATTTGTCACATACACATGGTTAGCAGATGTTAATGCGAGTGTAGCGAAATGCTTGTGCTTCAAGTTCCGACAATGCAGTAATAACCAACGAGTAATCTAGCTAACAATTCCAAAACTACTGTCTTGTACACAGTGTAAGGGGATAAAGAATATGTACATAAGGATATATGAATGAGTGATGTACAGAGCAGCATAGGCAAGATACAGTAGATGGTATCGAGTACAGTATATACATATGAGATGAGTATGTAAACAAAGTGGCATAGTTTAAAGTGGCTAGTGATACATGTATTACATAAGGATACAGTCGATGATATAGAGTACAGTATATACGTATGCATATTGAGATGAATAATGTAGGGTAAGTAACATTATATAAGGTAGCATTGTTTGAAGAGGCTAGTGATATATTTACATAATTTCCCATCAATTCCCATTATTAAAGTGGCTGGAGTTGAGTCAGTGTCAGTGTGTTGGCAGCAGCCACTCAATGTTAGTGGTGGCTGTTTAACAGTCTGATGGCCTTGAGATAGAAGCTGTTTTTCAGTCTCTCGGTCCCAGCTTTGATGCACCTGTACTGACCTCGCCTTCTGGATGATAGCGGGGTGAACAGGCAGTGGCTCGGGTGGTTGATGTCCTTGATGATCTTTATGGCCTTCCTGTGACATCGGGTGGTGTAGGTGTCCTGGAGGGCAGGTAGTTTGCCCCCGGTGATTGTGCAGACCTCACTACCCTCTGGAGAGCCTTACGGTTGAGGGCGGAGCAGTTGTCGTACCAGGCGGTGATACAGCCCGCCAGGATGCTCTCGATTGTGCATCTGTAGAAGTTTGTGAGTGCTTTTGGTGACAAGCCGAATTTCTTCAGTCTCCTGAGGTTGAAGAAGCGCTGCTGCGCCTTCTTCACAATGCTGTCTGTGTGAGTGGACCAATTCAGTTTGTCTGTGATGTGTATGCCGAGGAACTTAAAACTTGCTACCCTCTCCACTACTGTTCCATCGATGTGGATAGGGGGGTGTTCCCTCTGCTGTTTCCTGAAGTCCACAATCATCTCCTTAGTTTTGTTGACGTTGAGTGTGAGGTTATTTTCCTGACACCACACTCCGAGGGCCCTCACCTCCTCCCTGTAGGCCGTCTCGTCGTTGTGGGTAATCAAGCCTACCACTGTTGTGTCGTCCGCAAACTTGATGATTGAGTTGGAGGCGTGCGTGGCCACGCAGTCGTGGGTGAACAGGGAGTACAGGAGAGGGCTCAGAACGCACCCTTGTGGGGCCCCAGTGTTGAGGATCAGCGGGGAGGAGATGTTGTTGCATACCCTCACCACCTGGGGGCGGCCCGTCAGGAAGTCCAGTACCCAGTTGCACAGGGCGGGGTCGAGACCCAGGGTCTCGAGCTTGATGACGAGCTTGGAGGGTACTATGGTGTTGAATGCCGAGCTGTAGTCAATGAACAGCATTCTCACATAGGTATTCCTCTTGTCCAGATGGGTTAGGGCAGTGTGCAGTGTGGTTGAGATTGCATCGTCTGTGGACCTATTTGGGCGGTAAGCAAATTGGAGTGGGTCTAGGGTGTCAGGTAGGGTGGAGGTGATATGGTCCTTGACTAGTCTCTCAAAGCACTTCATGATGACGGAAGTGAGTGCTACGGGGCGGTAGTCGTTTAGCTCAGTTACCTTAGCTTTCTTGGGAACAGGAACAATGGTGGCCCTCTTGAAGCATGTGGGAACAGCAGACTGGTATAGGGATTGATTGAATATGTCCGTAAACACACCGGCCAGCTGGTCTGCGCATGCTCTGAGGGCGCGGCTGGGGATGCCGTCTGGGCCTGCAGCCCTGCGAGGGTTAACACGTTTAAATGTCTTACTCACCTCGGCTGCAGTGAAGGAGAGACCGCATGTTTTCGTTGCAGGCCGTGTCAGTGGCACTGTATTGTCCTCAAAGCGGGCAAAAAAGTTATTTAGTCTGCCTGGGAGCATGACATCCTGGTCCTTGACTGGGCTGGATGAAGCCTCATGAAGCTGGTTGAGATAATGCAGAGAGTGTGCAAAGCTTTCATCAAGGCAAAGGGTGGCCATTTGAAGAATCTCAAATATAAAATATATTTTGATTTGTTGAACACTTTTTTGGTTACTACATGATTCCATATGTGTTATTTCATAGTTTTGATGTCTTCACTGTTATTCTTCATTGTAGAAAATAGTAAAAAATTAAGAAAAACCCTTGAATAAGTAGGTGTTCTAAAACTTTTGACCATCACCTCCTGTCCAGCATAGTATAGTCCAGTATAGTATAGTCCAGTATAGTCCAGTATAGTATAGTCCAGTATAGTATAGTCCAGTATAGTATTGTCCAGTATAGTATTGTCCAGTATAGTATAGTATAGTATAGTCCAGCATAGTATAGTCCAGTATAGTCCAGTATAGTATAGTCCAGTATAGTATTGTCCAGTATAGTATAGTCCAGTATAGTATTGTCCAGTATAGTATAGTCCAGTATAGTATAGTCCAGTAGAGGCCAGTATAGTATAGTCCAGTATAGTATAGTCCAGTATAGTATAGTCCAGTATAGTCCAGTATAGTCCAGTATAGTATAGTCCAGTATAGTATAGTCCAGTATAGTATTGTCCAGTATAGTATAGTATAGTATAGCCCAGTATAGTATAGTCCAGTATAGTATTGTCCAGTATAGTATAGTATAGTATAGTATAGTCCAGCATAGTATAGTCCAGTATAGTATAGTCCAGTATAGTATAGTCCAGTATAGTATAGTATAGTATAGCCCAGTATAGTATAGTCCAGCATAGTATAGTCCCATATAGTATAGTCCAGCATAGTATAGTCCAGTATAGTATAGTCCAGTATAGTATAGTCCAGTATAGTATTGTCCAGTATAGTATAGTCCAGTATAGTATAGTCCAGTATAGTATCGTCCAGTAGAGTATCGTCCAGTAGAGTATCGTCCAGTAGAGTATAGTCCAGTAGAGTATAGTCCAGGAGAGTATCATCCAGGAGAGTATAGTCCAGTATAGTATAGTCCAGTATAGTATAGTCCAGTAGAGTATCGTCCAGTAGAGTATAGTCCAGTATAGTATCGTCCAGGAGAGTATCGTCCAGTATAGTATAGTCCAGTATAGTATAGTCCAGTAGAGTATCGTCCAGTATAGTATAGTCCAGTATAGTATAGTCCAGTATAGTATCGTCCAGGAGAGTATCGTCCAGGAGAGTATCGTCCAGTATAGTATAGTCCAGTATAGTATAGTCCAGTATAGTATAGTCCAGTAGAGTATCGTCCAGTAGAGTATAGTCCAGGAGAGTATAGTCCAGTAGAGTATCGTCCAGTATAGTATAGTCCAGTATAGTATAGTCCAGTAGAGTATCGTCCAGTATAGTATAGTCCAGTATAGTATAGTCCAGTAGAGTATCGTCCAGTAGAGTATAGTCCAGTATAGTATAGTCCAGTAGAGTATAGTCCAGTAGAGTATAGTCCAGTAGAGTATAGTCCAGGAGAGTATCGTCCAGTAGAGTATAGTCCAGTATAGTATAGTCCAGTATAGTATAGTCCAGTATAGTATAGTCCAGTAGAGTATCGTCCAGTAGAGTATAGTCCAGTATAGTATCGTCCAGTAGAGTATAGTCCAGTATAGTATCGTCCAGGAGAGTATCGTCCAGGAGAGTATAGTCCAGTAGAGTATAGTCCAGGAGAGTATCATCCAGGAGAGTATAGTCCAGTATAGTCCAGTAGAGTATAGTCCAGTAGAGTATCGTCCAGTAGAGTATAGTCCAGTATAGTCCAGTAGAGTATAGTCCAGTAGAGTATCGTCCAGGAGAGTATAGTCCAGTAGAGTATAGTCCAGTATAGTCCAGTAGAGTATAGTCCAGTAGAGTATAGTCCAGTAGAGTATAATGAGAGAGAGAGAGAGAGAGAGAGAGAATTGAGGAGAGGGAGAGAGAGAGAGAGGAGAACGGACAAGGAAAGTGGTACTCGGTTGGTACAGCGTGGCTCTTGCAACACCAGGGATGAGAGGTTGATTCTCACGGAGGAACATTGCTAAAATACATGCAAACTTCACAACGTGTTCATTACTTTCAGATGAACCATGTCTGGAATGAGACGTGGTGGATAGGAAGGGTGAAACACCACAAGGATCTCCCCCTACATTCTACAACATACTCACTATGGCCAGAAGGGGTCACAATAGCTAAGGAAATACAGCCTCATGCCCTGTGTTTTGGTACAGGTATAGCATTATGCCCTGTTTTTGGTACAGTGAGCCTTATGCCCTGTGTTTTGGTACAGCGGGGTTGTGATTGGGTTTTTTCTAGGTCATTATTTCTATGTGGGTTCTAGGTTATTATTTCTATGTGGTGTTCTAGTTTAATTTTTCTTTGTTGGTGATTTGTATGATTCCCAATTAGAGGCAGCTGGTAATTGTTGTCTCTAATTGGGGATCATATTTAAGTAGTGTTTGTTCCCACCTGTGTTTGTGGGATATTGTATTTTGTATTTTGAGTAAGTGTACATAGTCACGGTTCGTTGTTCGTTTAATGTTTATTGTTAAGTTTCTACAAATGATCGTGACAGGGGTACTGAACTTTGTGATATGGTTTAGTAATATTCCAGGTACATTTTCAAGATTGAAAACCCATCTAAACTCCTATCTCCTCTCCATAAAACGGTGATAACCTCACAGCGGTAACAGTGATAACTGGGAAAACCTCACAGCGATAGCTGTGATAACTGGGATAACCTCACAGCCATAGCTGTGATAACTGGGATAACCTCACAGCGGTAACAGTGATAACTGGGAAAACCTCACAGCGATAGCTGTGATAACTGGGATAACCTCACAGCCATAGCTGTGATAACTGGGATAACCTCACAGCGGTAACAGTGACAACTGTGATAACCTCACGGAAATAACTGCGATAGCTGTGATAACTGGGATAATCTCACAGCGATAGCTGGGATAATCTCACAGCGATAGCTGTGAAAACTGGGATAACCTCACAGCGATAGCTGTGATAACTGGGATAACCTCACAGCGATAGCTGTGATTACTGGGATAATCTCACAGCGATAGCTGTGATAACTGGGATAACCTCACAGCGATAACCTCACAGCGATAGCTGTGATGACTGGGATAACCTCACAGCGAAAGCTGTGATAACTGTGATAACCTCACAGCGATAGCTGTGATAACTGTGATAACCTCACAGAAATAACTGTGATAGCTGTGATAACCTAAAGCATATAAACAGTGCTGTGAATTTTTTTTTGCCCCATTTCAGATTTTCTCTATTTTTGCATATTTTTGATACTGAATGTTATTAGATGCATGCTCTTCAACCGAGATCGCTGCCCTCACCTGCCCGCCCATCTAGCATCACTACTCTGGACGGTTCTGACTTAGAATATGTGGACAACTACAAATACCTGGATGTCTGGTTAGACTGTAAACTCTTCTTCCAGACTCACATTTTAAGCATCTCCAATCCAAAATTAAATCTAGAATCGGCTTCCTATTTCGCAACAAAGCATCCTTCACTCATGCTGCCAAACAGGATTCTACCGATCCTTGACTTCGTTGATGTCATTTATAAAATAACACTCTACTCAGCAAATTGTATGCAGTCTATCACAGTGCCATCCGTTTTGTCACCAAAGCCCCATACACTACCCACCACTGTGACTGTATGCTCTCTTTGGCTGGCCCTCGCTTAATATTCGTCGCCAAACCCACTGGCTCCAGGTCATCAATAAGTCTTTGCTAGGTAAAGCCCCGCCTTATCTCAGCTCACTGGTCACCATAGCAGCACCCACCCGTAGCACACGCTCCAGAAGGTATATTTCACTGGTCACCCACAAAGCCAACTCCTCCTTTGGTCGTCTTTCCTTCCAGTTCTCTGCTGCCAATGACTGGAACCAATTGCAAAAATCACTGAAGCTGGAGACTTATATCTCCCTCACTAACTTTAAGCATCAGCTGTCAGAGCAGCTTATCGATCCTTGCACCTGTACATAGCCCATCTGTAAATAGCCCATTCAACTACCTCATCCCCATAGTGTTATTTATTTTTTTGCTCTTTTGTACCCCAGTATATCTACTTGCACATTCATCTTCTGCACATCTATCACTCCATTGTTTAATTGTTAGATTGTAATTATTTCGCCACTCTGGCCTATTTATTGCCTTACCTCCCTAATCTTACTACATTTGCACACACTGTATATGTAACGGTCGTCGGTGGAAGAAAGTGAGGACCAATGCGCAGCGTGGTAAGTGTCCATATTTTTAATAATAGAACACTGAACAAAAACAACAAAGTGAACGAACGAAAGCGAAACAGTTCTGTCTGGTGCAGAATGCAAACAACAAACAGAAAACAATCACCCACGAAACACAGGTGGGAAAAGGCTACCGAAGTATGATTCTCAATCAGAGACAACTAACGACACCTGCCTCTGATTGAGAACCATACCAGGCCAAACGCAAAACACAACATAGAAAAACGAACATAGACAACCCACCCAACTCACACCCTCACCATACTAAAACAAAGACATAACAAAATAACTAAGGTCAGAACGTGACAGTATATATACTTTTCTATTGCGTTATTGACTGTATATTGTGTTTATTCCATGTGTAACTCTGTGTTGTTTGTGTCGCACTGCTTTGCTTTATCTTGGCCACGTCACAGTTGTAAATGAGAACTTGTTCTCAACTGGCCTACCTGGTTAAATAAAGGTGTTCTCCACTGGCCTACCTGGTTAAATAAAGGTGAAATAAATAAAAATGTCTTCAACCAAAACCTAATATTAGATCAAAGGAACCTGAGTTTACAAATAACACAATAATTACATACTTAACTATTGTGTTAATCAGTCTCTAAAATATTCTGAAGTTGAGAAAATGTTAAAGGGGCAATTCCTTTTTCACAGCACTGTATAGCCAACTCATCTTTGACCCCTTGTATTGTATAACCCTCTCACTGTGCCTTATCAGGAGACAGAGACACAGCAACACACTGCCCTGCATTGATAAGTCAGCAAGATAAGTCAGTCTTATGCAATATTGAATTAGAGGTGGGGCAGTCTGTGTTACAGAAAGTCCACCATAAGAACCTGTGTCAGCATGTTGGAGCTGAAGATGAGGCTTCAGATCTGCCTCTGTGTCTACTGTGTAATACATTGTTAGATTTTATGACACCGGAGAGATAGATAGATGCTGCCTGTAGGTGAAAGTTCATGTGGGGGTCACCATCGCTGCATGGACAGAGGGAGGGTGACCTCAATAAAACTCAATGTTACCCACTTCTTTATTTTATTAAAGGGCTTACCTAACTATTACATTGACTCTTTAACTATTACATTGACGTGTGTTTTCGCGTGAGGGTTTACCCATCTAGTTGTCTGTTATTATATAGGGGTTTACCATCTAGTTGTCTGTTATTATATAGGGGTTTAACCATCTAGTTGTCTGTTATTATATAGGGGTTTAACCATCTAGTTGTCTGTTATTATATAGGGGTTTACCATCTAGTTGTCTGTTTTTATATAGGGGTTTACCATCTAGTTGTCTGTTTTTATATAGGGGTTTAACCATCTAGTTGTCTGTTATTATATAGGGGTTTAACCATCTAGTTACCTGTTTTTATATAGGGGTTTAACCATCTAGTTGTCTGTTTTTATATAGGGGTTTAACCATCTAGTTGTCTGTTTTTATATAGGGGTTTAACCATCTAGTTGTCTGTTATTATATAGGGGTTTACCATCTAGTTGTCTGTTTTTATATAGGGGTTTACCATCTAGTTGTCTGTTATTATATAGGGGTTTAACCATCTAGTTGTCTGTTTTTATATAGGGGTTTACCCATCTAGTTGTCTGTTATTATATAGGGGTTTACCATCTAGTTGTCTGTTATTATATAGGGGTTTACCATCTAGTTGTCTGTTATTATATAGGGGTTTACCATCTAGTTACCTGTTATTATATAGGGGTTTACCCATCTAGTTGTCTGTTATTATATAGGGGTTTAACCATCTAGTTACCTGTTATTATATAGGGGTTTACCCATCTAGTTGTCTGTTATTATATAGGGGTTTACCATCTAGTTGTCTGTTATTATATAGGGGTTTAACCATCTAGTTGTCTGTTTTTATATAGGGGTTTACCATCTAGTTGTCTGTTATTATATAGGGGTTTACCATCTAGTTGTCTGTTATTATATAGGGGTTTAACCATCTAGTTGTCTGTTATTATATAGGGGTTTAACCATCTAGTTGTCTGTTATTATATAGGGGTTTAACCATCTAGTTGTCTGTTATTATATAGGGGTTTACCATCTAGTTGTCTGTTATTATATAGGGGTTTACCCATCTAGTTGTCTGTTATTATATAGGGGTTTAACCATCTAGTTACCTGTTATTATATAGGGGTTTACCCATCTAGTTGTCTGTTATTATATAGGGGTTTACCATCTAGTTGTCTGTTATTATATAGGGGTTTACCATCTAGTTGTCTGTTATTATATAGGGGTTTACCCATCTAGTTGTCTGTTATTATATAGGGGTTTACCATCTAGTTACCTGTTATTATATAGGGGTTTACCCATCTAGTTGTCTGTTATTATATAGGGGTTTACCATCTAGTTGTCTGTTATTATATAGGGGTTTACCATCTAGTTGTCTGTTATTATATAGGGGTTTACCATCTAGTTGTCTGTTATTATATTGGGGTTTACCCATCTAGTTGTCTGTTATTATATAGGGGTTTACCCATCTAGTTGTCTGTTATTATATAGGGGTTTACCCATCTAGTTGTCTGTTATTATATAGGGGTTTAACCATCTAGTTGTCTGTTATTATATAGGGGTTTAACCATCTAGTTGTCTGTTATTATATAGGGGTTTACCCATCTAGTTGTCTGTTATTATATAGGGGTTTACCATCTAGTTGTCTGTTATTATATTGGGGTTTACCCATCTAGTTGTCTGTTATTATATAGGGGTTTACCATCTAGTTGTCTGTTATTATATAGGGGTTTACCATCTAGTTGTCTGTTATTATATAGGGGTTTACCATCTAGTTGTCTGTTATTATATTGGGGTTTACCCATCTAGTTGTCTGTTATTATATAGGGGTTTACCCATCTAGTTGTCTGTTATTATATAGGGGTTTACCCATCTAGTTGTCTGTTATTATATAGGGGTTTAACCATCTAGTTGTCTGTTATTATATAGGGGTTTAACCATCTAGTTGTCTGTTATTATATAGGGGTTTACCCATCTAGTTGTCTGTTATTATATAGGGGTTTAACCATCTAGTTGTCTGTTATTATATAGGGGTTTAACCATCTAGTTGTCTGTTATTATATAGGGGTTTAACCATCTAGTTGTCTGTTATTATATAGGGGTTTACCCATCTAGTTGTCTGTTATTATATAGGGGTTTAACCATCTAGTTGTCTGTTATTATATAGGGGTTTACCCATCTAGTTGTCTGTTATTATATAGGGGTTTAACCATCTAGTTGTCTGTTATTATATTGGGGTTTACCCATCTAGTTGTCTGTTATTATATAGGGGTTTAACCATCTAGTTGTCTGTTATTATATAGGGGTTTAACCATCTAGTTGTCTGTTATTATATAGGGGTTTACCATCTAGTTGTCTGTTATTATATAGGGGTTTACCCATCTAGTTGTCTGTTATTATATAGGGGTTTAACCATCTAGTTGTCTGTTATTATATAGGGGTTTAACCATCTAGTTGTCTGTTTTTATATAGGGGTTTACCATCTAGTTGTCTGTTATTATATAGGGGTTTACCATCTAGTTACCTGTTATTATATAGGGGTTTACCATCTAGTTGTCTGTTATTATATAGGGGTTTAACCATCTAGTTGTCTGTTATTATATAGGGGTTTAACCATCTAGTTGTCTGTTATTATATAGGGGTTTAACCATCTAGTTGTCTGTTTTTATATAGGGGTTTACCCATCTAGTTGTCTGTTATTATATAGGGGTTTAACCATCTAGTTGTCTGTTATTATATAGGGGTTTAACCATCTAGTTGTCTGTTTTTATATAGGGGTTTAACCATCTAGTTGTCTGTTATTATATAGGGGTTTAACCATCTAGTTGTCTGTTTTTATATAGGGGTTTAACCATCTAGTTGTCTGTTTTTATATAGGGGTTTAACCATCTAGTTGTCTGTTTTTATATAGGGGTTTACCATCTAGTTGTCTGTTTTTATATAGGGGTTTAACCATCTAGTTGTCTGTTTTTATATAGGGGTTTAACCATCTAGTTGTCTGTTTTTATATAGGGGTTTACCATCTAGTTGTCTGTTTTTATATAGGGGTTTAACCATCTAGTTGTCTGTTTTTATATAGGGGTTTACCATCTAGTTGTCTGTTTTTATATAGGGGTTTAACCATCTAGTTGTCTGTTTTTATATAGGGGTTTACCCATCTAGTTGTCTGTTATTATATAGGGGTTTAACCATCTAGTTGTCTGTTATTATATAGGGGTTTAACCATCTAGTTGTCTGTTATTATATAGGGGTTTAACCATCTAGTTGTCTGTTATTATATAGGGGTTTACCATCTAGTTACCTGTTATTATATAGGGGTTTAACCATCTAGTTGTCTGTTATTATATAGGGGTTTACCCATCTAGTTGTCTGTTATTATATAGGGGTTTACCATCTAGTTACCTGTTATTATATAGGGGTTTAACCATCTAGTTGTCTGTTATTATATAGATAGGGGTTTACCATCTAGTTGTCTGTTATTATATAGGGGTTTACCATCTAGTTACCTGTTATTATATAGGGGTTTACCATCTAGTTGTCTGTTATTATATAGGGGTTTAACCATCTAGTTGTCTGTTATTATATAGGGGTTTAACCATCTAGTTGTCTGTTATTATATAGGGGTTTACCCATCTAGTTGTCTGTTATTATATAGGGGTTTAACCATCTAGTTGTCTGTTATTATATAGGGGTTTACCCATCTAGTTGTCTGTTATTATATAGGGGTTTACCCATCTAGTTGTCTGTTTTTATATAGGGGTTTACCCATCTAGTTACCTGTTATTATATAGGGGTTTAACCATCTAGTTGTCTGTTATTATATAGGGGTTTACCCATCTAGTTGTCTGTTATTATATAGGGGTTTACCCATCTAGTTGTCTGTTTTTATATAGGGGTTTACCATCTAGTTGTCTGTTATTATATAGGGGTTTACCATCTAGTTGTCTGTTATTATATAGGGGTTTAACCATCTAGTTGTCTGTTATTATATAGGGGTTTAACCATCTAGTTGTCTGTTATTATATAGGGGTTTACCCATCTAGTTGTCTGTTATTATATAGGGGTTTAACCATCTAGTTGTCTGTTATTATATAGGGGTTTAACCATCTAGTTGTCTGTTATTATATAGGGGTTTAACCATCTAGTTGTCTGTTATTATATAGGGGTTTACCCATCTAGTTGTCTGTTATTATATAGGGGTTTAACCATCTAGTTGTCTGTTATTATATAGGGGTTTACCCATCTAGTTGTCTGTTTTTATATAGGGGTTTACCCATCTAGTTACCTGTTATTATATAGGGGTTTAACCATCTAGTTGTCTGTTATTATATAGGGGTTTAACCATCTAGTTGTCTGTTATTATATAGGGGTTTACCCATCTAGTTGTCTGTTATTATATAGGGGTTTAACCATCTAGTTGTCTGTTATTATATAGGGGTTTACCATCTAGTTGTCTGTTATTATATAGGGGTTTAACCATCTAGTTGTCTGTTATTATATAGGGGTTTACCCATCTAGTTGTCTGTTATTATATAGGGGTTTAACCATCTAGTTGTCTGTTATTATATAGGGGTTTACCCATCTAGTTGTCTGTTTTTATATAGGGGTTTACCCATCTAGTTGTCTGTTATTATATAGGGGTTTAACCATCTAGTTGTCTGTTATTATATAGGGGTTTACCCATCTAGTTGTCTGTTATTATATAGGGGTTTAACCATCTAGTTGTCTGTTATTATATAGGGGTTTAACCATCTAGTTGTCTGTTATTATATAGGGGTTTACCATCTAGTTGTCTGTTATTATATAGGGGTTTAACCATCTAGTTGTCTGTTATTATATAGGGGTTTAACCATCTAGTTGTCTGTTATTATATAGGGGTTTACCATCTAGTTGTCTGTTATTATATAGGGGTTTAACCATCTAGTTGTCTGTTATTATATAGGGGTTTACCCATCTAGTTGTCTGTTATTATATAGGGGTTTAACCATCTAGTTGTCTGTTATTATATAGGGGTTTAACCATCTAGTTGTCTGTTATTATATAGGGGTTTAACCATCTAGTTGTCTGTTATTATATAGGGGTTTACCATCTAGTTGTCTGTTATTATATAGGGGTTTAACCATCTAGTTGTCTGTTATTATATAGGGGTTTAACCATCTAGTTGTCTGTTATTATATAGGGGTTTACCATCTAGTTGTCTGTTATTATATAGGGGTTTAACCATCTAGTTGTCTGTTATTATATAGGGGTTTAACCATCTAGTTGTCTGTTATTATATAGGGGTTTACCATCTAGTTGTCTGTTATTATATAGGGGTTTAACCATCTAGTTGTCTGTTATTATATAGGGGTTTAACCATCTAGTTGTCTGTTATTATATAGGGGTTTAACCATCTAGTTGTCTGTTATTATATAGGGGTTTAACCATCTAGTTGTCTGTTATTATATAGGGGTTTAACCATCTAGTTGTCTGTTATTATATAGGGGTTTACCCATCTAGTTGTCTGTTATTATATAGGGGTTTAACCATCTAGTTGTCTGTTATTATATAGGGTTTACCCATCTAGTTGTCTGTTTTTGTATTTGGAAATACCCATCTAGTTACCTGTTATTGAATAGGGTTTACACATCTAGTTACCTGTTATTGAATAGGGTTTACACATCTAGTTACCTGTTATTGTTTTAGGGGGACACCCATCAAGTTACCTGTTATTGTTTTAGGGGGACACCCATCTAGTTACCTGTTATTGTTTTAGGGGGACACCCATCAAGTTACCTGTTATTGTTTTAGGGGGACTCCCATCTAGTTACCTGTTATTATATTGGGGTTTACCCATCTAGTTACCTGTTATTATATTGGGGTTTACCCATCTAGTTACCTGTTATTATATTGGGGTTTACCCATCTAGTTACCTGTTATTATATTGGGGTTTACCATCTAGTTACCTGTTATTATATTGGGGTTTACCATCTAGTTACCTGTTATTATATTGGGGTTTACACATCTAGTTACCTGTTATTGTTTTAGGGGGACACCCATCTAGTTACCTGTTATTGTTTTAGGGGGACACCCATCTAGTTACCTGTTATTGTTTTAGGGGGACACCCATCTAGTTACCTGTTATTATATTGGGGTTTACCCATCTAGTTACCTGTTATTATATTGGGGTTTACCCATCTAGTTACCTGTTATTGTTTTAGGGGGACACCCATCTAGTTACCTGTTATTGTTTTAGGGGGACACCCATCTAGTTACCTGTTATTGTTTTAGGGGGACACCCATCTAGTTACCTGTTATTGTTTTAGGGGGACACCCATCTAGTTACCTGTTATTATATTGGGGTTTACCCATCTAGTTACCTGTTATTATATTGGGGTTTACCCATCTAGTTACCTGTTATTATATTGGGGTTTACCATCTAGTTACCTGTTATTATATTGGGGTTTACCCATCTAGTTACCTGTTATTATATTGGGGTTTACCCATCTAGTTACCTGTTATTGTTTTAGGGGGACACCCATCTAGTTACCTGTTATTGTTTTAGGGGGACACCCATCTAGTTACCTGTTATTGTTTTAGGGGGACACCCATCTAGTTACCTGTTATTATATTGGGGTTTACCCATCTAGTTACCTGTTATTATATTGGGGTTTACCCATCTAGTTACCTGTTATTGTTTTAAGGGGACACCCATCTAGTTACCTGTTATTGTTTTAGGGGGACACCCATCTAGTTACCTGTTATTATATAGGGGTTTACTATCTAGTTACCTGTTATTATATGGGGTTTACCCATCTAGTTACCTGCTATTATATAGGGGTTTACCATCTAGTTACCTGTTATTATATTGGGGTTTACCATCTAGTTACCTGTTATTATATTGGGGTTTACCATCTAGTTACCTGTTATTATATTGGGGTTTACCATCTAGTTACCTGTTATTATATTGGGGTTTACCCATTTAGTTACCTGTTATTGTTTTAGGGGGACACCCATCTAGTTACCTGTTATTATATAGGGGTTTACCCATCTAGTTACCTGTTATTATATAGGGGTTTACCCATCTAGTTACCTGTTATTATATAGGGGTTTACCCATCTAGTTACCTGTTATTATATAGGGGTTTACCATCTAGTTACCTGTTATTATATAGGGGTTTACCATCTAGTTACCTGTTATTATATAGGGGTTTACCCATCTAGTTACCTGTTATTATATAGGGGTTTACCCATCTAGTTACCTGTTATTATATTGGGGTTTACCCATCTAGTTACCTGTTATTATATATGGGTTTACCATCTAGTTACCTGTTATTATATAGGGGTTTACCCATCTAGTTACCTGTTATTATATAGGGGTTTACCCATCTAGTTACCTGTTATTATATAGGGGGGACACCCATCTAGTTACCTGTTATTATATTGGGGTTTACCCATCTAGTTACCTGTTATTATATAGGGGTTTACCATCTAGTTACCTGTTATTATATAGGGGTTTACCATCTAGTTACCTGTTATTATATAGGGGGGACACCCATCTAGTTACCTGTTATTATATTGGGGTTTACCCATCTAGTTACCTGTTATTATATTGGGGTTTACCATCTAGTTACCTGTTATTATATTGGGGTTTACCCATCTAGTTACCTGTTATTATATTGGGGTTTACCATCTAGTTACCTGTTATTATATTGGGGTTTACCATCTAGTTACCTGTTATTATATTGGGGTTTACCCATCTAGTTACCTGTTATTATATTGGGGTTTACCCATCTAGTTACCTGTTATTATATTGGGGTTTACCCATCTAGT
This sequence comes from Oncorhynchus mykiss, assembly GCF_057628025.1. NCBI lineage: Eukaryota > Metazoa > Chordata > Actinopteri > Salmoniformes > Salmonidae > Oncorhynchus > Oncorhynchus mykiss. The sequence continues at coordinate 10,974,579 of NC_143051.1, read as the reverse complement.
TACCTGTTATTGTTTTAGGGGGACACCCATCTAGTTACCTGTTATTGTTTTAGGGGGACACCCATCTAGTTACCTGTTATTGTTTTAGGTGGACACCCATCTAGTTACCTGTTATTGTTTTAGGGGGACACCCATCTAGTTACCTGTTATTATATTGGGGTTTACCATCTAGTTACCTGTTATTATATTGGGGTTTACCCATCTAGTTACCTGTTATTGTTTTAAGGGGACACCCATCTAGTTACCTGCTATTATATAGGGGTTTACCATCTAGTTACCTGTTATTATATTGGGGTTTACCATCTAGTTACCTGTTATTATATTGGGGTTTACCCATCTAGTTACCTGTTATTGTTTTAGGGGGACACCCATCTAGTTACCTGTTATTATATAGGGGTTTACCCATCTAGTTACCTGTTATTATATAGGGGTTTACCCATCTAGTTACCTGTTATTATATAGGGGTTTACCCATCTAGTTACCTGTTATTATTTTAGGGGTTTACCATCTAGTTACCTGTTATTATATAGGGGTTTACCATCTAGTTACCTGTTATTATATAGGGGTTTACCCATCTAGTTACCTGTTATTATATAGGGGTTTACCCATCTAGTTACCTGTTATTATATTGGGGTTTACCCATCTAGTTACCTGTTATTATATTGGGGTTTACCCATCTAGTTACATGTTAACTTGTCCACCTCTCTGATGGGACCCATGCCCACCTCTTTGACCAGTTCCCTTCCGTCAAGGCACCCATCAGATAGATGGCCATCAGAGAGAGAGAGAGAGAGGCAGACGGAAGGGAACTGTTGTGTCTAATGAAGTCTGTGCCATTGTCGTTGACCATGTAAACAGAGGCCTTAACATGGCAGAGGCTGCCAGATTAGTTCACCCCAATTGGAAAAGATCAACTGTCAATTCGATCATGAGAACATTTCACCAAGGAAACTGGTAAGTCTGCAGGATATGCACTATGCTTTCCCATTACATATTGTAATGCGTGTAAATTCACTAAACATGTTCCAGTATTGTTCCAGTATGATCTATGGACAGTAAACTCTGTTCTACCTCATTGGCCAACGAGCGACCGTCCAAGTGCCTGTACAACATGGGAGAAACATCTCCACACCTCATTGTGTTTTTCATTGAAATTGAGCAGGCCTGTCAAGGTGAAGGGGTCCCTTATGTCATTGTGTGGGACAATGTCAGGTTCCACAATGCAGAGGCGGTTCAGGCATGGTTTGGGACCCATCCCCAATTTGTGACCCTATACCTGCCCCCATACTCTCCTTCCTCAACCCTATTGAGGATTTGTTTTCAGCATGGAGGTGGAAGGTGTACGATCGCCATCCCTATGAGCGTGACACCCTCCTTCTGGTCATGGATGAGGCATGCGACGACATCAATGCAGACCAGTGTCAAGCTTGTATTCGCCATGCCTAAAGGTTTTTCCCGCAGTGCAGGAACAATGAGGACATTCACTGTGATGTGTATGAGAATGTATGGTGAAATGCTCAAGACAGGCTTGATGCACATTAATGTGTGCTAAACGTTGTGTTATTTTCATTTAATTTCTTTCATTTAATTTCTTCCATTTGATTAGACAGTACACCTATGTTACAATTATATCTGAAAAATATATATATATATATTTTTGCATGAACGATTGTAGATGATGGAGATCATAGATTTCCTGTCCATTTTGTTGGGTAATGTAACTATCGCCTAATGTGAAAACTGTTGTTTACAGTAGAGAAGCATATTACTTTCAGCACTTCTAAGGGCTGAGTTTGAAGCACATATTCTCAGGTTGTTTCCTGCTTTGAATTTGACTGTTCTTCATAACAGCAACTCTTTTAGAACACTTTCCATAAGCAAGGTTCCACGGCTATCTACTATTATAGTGCACACTGCACTATACAGGCCATACATAGCATGTCATTTCAGACGTAGACCGTAGATCTGTAAGTGAAAAGTAATGAAGTCTTTAAGTTGGCCAGAAAGACATGGATGTATGTACATTAAGGGAAGGAATGTTAGTTGTTCACTTCATGTTTTTAAAAACGATTGTTCTCTTTCTGTAATGCCACTCTCTTTCTGAGAACAACAACTATACCCGTAGAAAAAAGGGTGCTAACTATAACCATAGAAGCTTGTCCCGATAGGGGTAACCTTAATGGTTCTAGGTAAAACCGCCTGCAAAATGTTCTACCTAGAATCCTCTGTACATGGTTCTACCTAGAACCCTTTATTAAGGCGTCTACCTACAACACCTTCAATCTTCTAATCTATGTGTTCTAAATGGAACTCTCATCAAGGGGTAGAACCCTTCTATCTTTTGATACAAAATGTACATTCTAAACTGAACACTTTTTCTAACTAAAACCCTGAGAGGACTTGAACTCACCAACCATGAAGGAGTTGCATGCAATTAAATGCATTACATTTACACTGAAACCCATCTCTGCCTAGCCATGAGTGTCTGAAGAGACTATAAACTCAACAGAGGTGAAACCCATCTCTGCCTAGCCATGAGTGTTGGAAGAGACAATAAACTCAACAGAGGTGAACCCCATCTCTGCCTAGCCATGAGTGTCTGAAGAGACTATAAACTCAACAGAGGTGAACCCCATCTCTGCCTAGCCATGAGTGTCTGAAGAGACTATAAACTCAACAGAGGTGAAACCCATCTCTGCCTAGCCATGAGTGTTGGAAGAGACAATAAACTCAACAGAGGTGAACCCCATCTCTGCCTAGCCATGAGTGTCTGAAGAGAACTTTGAGGCTATAAACTCAACAGAGGTGAAACCCATCTCTGCCTAGCCATGAGTGTCTGAAGAGAACTTTGAGGCTATAAACTCAACAGAGGTGAAACCCATCTCTACCTAGCCGTGAGTGTCTGAAGAGAACTTTGAGACTATAAACTCAACAGAGGTGAAAGCCATCTCTACCTAGCCATGAGTGTCTGAAGAGACTATAAACTCAAGAGGTGAAAGCCATCTCTGCCTAGCCATGAGTGTCTGAAGAGACTATAAACTCAACAGAGGTGAACCCCATCTCTGCCTAGCCATGAGTGTCTGAAGAGACTATAAACTCAACAGAGGTGAAAGCCATCTCTGCCTAGCCATGAGTGTCTGAAGAGAACTTTGAGGCTATAAACTCAACAGAGGTGAAACCCATCTCTACCTAGCCGTGAGTGTCTGAAGAGAACTTTGAGACTATAAACTCAACAGAGGTGAAAGCCATCTCTACCTAGCCGTGAGTGTCTGAAGAGAACTTTGAGGCTATAAACTCAACAGAGGTGAAAGTTGGATGGATTATAAAAAGAATGACTAGACATGGATTATTAGACTACCAGATCTCTAGTTTACCTCTCTCTCTCTCTCTCTGATTACCTCCTTCTTTCTCTCTCTGATAACCTCCCTCTTTCTCCTGTTCTCTGTGTTAACCACTCCCTAGTATGTCATGTAGTACATGTTGCCACTTATTGTGTAAGCCTACAGTATAGTGTTTTATTGGCAGTTATGTAATGAGGAATTTATGCAATCATATAGCATTTCACTTAAATAAATTTTTGATTAGACTCTTGGACAAAATAAGTAATAATGTTTGTGTTTCTTCTATATTATTTTAAAGACAGATTATGGTCTTATGCTGATATTAACAATTTTGTAATACATTATATTTTCATTGTCAGACATAATACCCACAAGCTTGTTATAGTTTCCCATTGTTCTCTGACACCACTAATACATTTTGCCTGTGTGCTTTTGACCACACTGTACGGCCACAGGGCAGCGACAGACATGACTGCTGCTGCGTCACAGAGCAGAACACACTAGATCGAGGGTGGCCAACTCCAGGCCTCGACTGTTTGCTACGGATGGAGGAAAAAGTGAGACACCAATCAGGCCCTTGAGGACTGGAATTGTCCACCTCTGTACTAGATGAAGTTTCTATGTGCATCTGGGTTACTGGCTGCCTAAGGCCTCGTGGCTAGACACTGGAAACTGAGCAACAAAAGGGGGCCTCCTCGACTGCGTTCACACAGGCAGACCAGATCAGAATTTTGGTATTTTGACCAAATCAGATCAGCTCTGAAAAAAATATTTAAGAATCAAATGGTTATTTATTCATCCTTTATGGAATAGACCACAGAACAGCTGTAAATATTGCAGATTGTGCCTTTAAAGTCAGTCACTCCTACTACTCATTCAGGACCCTCCCTCTTTTCCAGCTGTCATCAGTGTCCTTGGAGTCTCTTTAACAGTATAGATGTTGCCTGACAGTGTGTGTGTGTATCAGTACAGATAGTGGATCAACGTTCTTTCGGGTCCCCTCCCCTCGATCGCCAAGCTGTTTAATCACAGTGAAGCAACGCGTATCCTAAAATAATCATTAGTAAAAACAGTTTGTAATCTGATAATGCATCATTCTGATAATGAAATGATCAGTATATCAACATACAGAAACTTTAACGACAAAACATTTATTTACTGAGATCTGATTAAAAGCATAGCAGGCATTACCTTTGACCTTTAGTAATCTTCAATCACAAAACATCCTGTCATTTAATCCCATATCTTTATCTGACCTGTCAGCTGTGAATGTGAGTGTTGCCAGGGTAACTGTGTGTTGCCAGGGTAACTGTGTTGCCAGGGTAACTTTAGATCAACACTGTCAAAGCCATGAATAAAAATGGATTAACTTTTTTTTTTTAATAACTCAGTCAGAAAAGTAATGTTTAAAAAAACAACTTTATTAACACTTTTCTCATTCAAAGAAATAACATACAAAAGATCCAAAGTAATTTCTTTCTACATTTACAGAGCATAGGTTTTTGCTTCAAAAAAACAGAAACAAATCCTACTTGTACAAAGTGAATAAAAGCATCAATCCCCTGCAGTGACAATGTGCCAAATGGTTCCAGCCATAAAGAAAACATTCATCATCATCTTTCAAAACAAATAAAGTCTGTGCAAAGAACGAACGCATACCAAAATGGCAGCCTATTCCCTATTCAGTGCACTACTGTTGACCAGAATCCTATGGGCCCTGGTCAAAAGTAGTGCACTACGTAAGGAATAGGGTGCCATTTGGAAGACAAACCCCATGTTGCTACATTAATAAGGCAAAACCCTACAGATAATTCACTTGGGGAGATTCCTTGGTAAAGTGAATGTAGATAGAAAAAAAATATTTTGCCCTAAAAATACGTAGAAAGGCTTTTCAAAAAGCAGCTAGTATTGCACTGATAAGACTAGTACCCTTTAATAATGAAATCATAAGGAACTCACTAGTTGACCACATAAAAAACAGAAATACTGATCACAGAATACACAGTAGTGGCTGATCCCAGATCTGTTTGTGTTATATAACTAACTCCTATGGTCTGGGTTAGTGATGCAACACAAACAGATCTGGGATAAGGCTAGAAAAAAAATTGGAGAAAAAAAAAACAGCCTTAGCAATAAATAAAAATCAGGGAATAATTAAAACATCTTATTTTGGGGACCTGCATTTCTGTGGGTTCCTGTTCATATGGGATGAAATAATGAATGGACGGAGCTCATGGAGTTCTGTTTGAATCTGGTCTTTTTTCTGAGGGTCATTCAACCATTTCTCTTTCCCTGTCAAAGTTCTTGTTTGGTTCCAGAACCCATGAAGAGAATAATACTGGGCTTATCGTCAAGGCTTACCCACAACGGTATCCCAAATGACATGCTATTCCCTATATAGTGCACTACTTTTGACCAGAGCCCAAAGTAGTGCACAACATATAAGGAATAGCATGTCATTTGGGACGCATTCCATCAGCTTCCTACCCGTCAGATACCTTCTCATTGGCATGGAAACCATAGGAACTACATGGGAAACAAACACCTAAACAGGAAACGAACAACAAAAATGAAACGCATTTCACTCCATTAGAACCATGAAATGAGGTTCTCAAAGCTTAAAAAGAACCATTTAAAACTGAATGACTCTACGTTGCCTAGTACTCTCCTAGAACACAGAATGTCCTCGTCTTGTACAAACGCTGCAGGTTATGAGCCCAATACATAATTCACGTTCTGTAGACCAATATGGAGAAAAACAACAACACAACCAAAAAATGGTGAAATAAATCAAAAATAACGCCACTAATTCAGATCAGATCAACTGATGAAATTAGATTAAAACTAAATAATATGCAATAAACCTAAATCTAAAAGGGAGGGGAGGTTATTAAAAAAAATCCCAAGTCCATCATTGGTTTAAATAATCCATATCATTTACAGTGGGGAGTGGAGAAAATACCATCGTCAGGGAGAGTGGCACGGTGAAAACAACCCAACAGAACCCAATGGTGTTGGAACTGGACTGGGCTGCTTCCCAAATTGCACCCGATTCCCCATGTAGTGCCAGGGAGACATTTGGTACACAGCCTGGTAGTGGTGAAGTGGTTCTATGTCTCTGTGTGGTAGATGTTGTTGGAGTCGTGTCGGGTGTTGGTGTTGCAGTAGTCCTTGGTGTGGCAGGTGTGTCCTAGACCACACATAGCTCTGTGGATGGGACCGGGGCTGTCGTCGCCATGGTGAGAGGTGGTGGTGAAGTTCAGGAGACTGGTGCAGGTGGGAAGGTAGACATGCTGCACGTGTTCCACCTCCGACCGACACACCGGACACGACTGGGGAGAGGACAAAGAGAGAACGTCAACATAAAACTGTCACTTCATTTGAGGTACAGGACAGGTACAATACATTCTGTAGACAGAAAGCACGTTAAGAGGCCGAGTTGCACATGCAGATCCACAATGCTACAGAAAGCACGTTAAGAGGCCGAGTTGCACATGCAGATCCACAATGCTACAGAAAGCATGAACCACCACCAGCCCTGGGCTGCAGAATGGACCAGGTAGCCAACCAATCATATTTCAGACACCCAGAACACCGACCAACAATACTAACCAATCTGCCACAGTGATGGAGAAGGGATAGTGGAAACACACTCCATTCTCATTTAGCCTGTCAATTTTATTGAAGTCGAGTAAAAGCCTGTTAGTTAACCAACCGGGACCTCCAGATCAAATTACCCACGATACACTCTGTTCAGACATATCTAGAAGATGGTTAATAGTGTGTTATAAGGGGGCGGCCATCTTGGAAAGTGAGTACATTTTTTTGGGGGAGGAAAAATCTCCTGTTCTCTCTCTCTCCTCTCAATGTGTTTGGGTCTAGTCATCAAATGACACGTTTCCTTGTGGATTTAATGGAATAGAGATTTGCTGGTCTGCTGCCGGCAGCTTTAATCCACAGCCACTAATTCACCATCTGAGACGGCAGTTTAAGCAAAGTTGGGCACATTTAGGAGATTAGTTGGAGGGACAATCAGGTTAGCTGAAGTCATGCATGAGCAAAACACTGGATCGTTTTTTTTAAAAAGCCTTAAAAGTGATGAGTGACTCAGGAGAAAAGTCAAGTATTCTCCTGGAATCAGAGCGCTCTGCCACTCATGGTATTACACAGCTAGAACCACAGAGTGTGGACAACAACCACTAACACAAACTGTGGCTAGGTTCCAATACTACTCAACAGCTTCCTTCCTTCCCAAGTGTTCTTTCCTACAATGGCACAAAGGACCGGATGGGTTTCTGTCCTACTGCTGTACTGTATTAAGACCTAGCTGAAATACGGCCTCAAGAAAGATGAGAAAGGGAAGACATTTAAACCTAATGAGACAGCCGAGTGTTCTGGGGGTTGACGGCAGTGGTGGCATCCAAATGTCTTGACCAATGGTTGACTTAACCAAAAAACCATCAACAACTAAATGAATGTGCAGAGATGAAAGTGTTTTCTGGACTCCTCCTCTATCATTGACTGGTAGTAGCTTCTCAATGTAGCCAAGACCACCATGCAGGAAATAACATGTGTGTTGAGATCATTTTCAACCAATCACAAGTAATCCCTTCTATCTGGGTCTCTTCACCTGTAGTTGGTTGGCGCAGGTCTGGCAGCACACCATGTGTCCACAGGGGCAGAAGGCTGAGTCGATCTCCTCCACACAGCACAACATACACAGCAGAGCTTCTCTGAGTTTATCTAGTCTCTCCAGCAGCGCCCTGCTCTGCTGACAGCTCCCACAGTCCTCTCCCAGCCCCTCCTCCTGGCCACGCAGTGGACTGAGCCCCGATGGCGTCCTCTCGCCAACCGCCGCCATGATTCCGGCGTTGTAGAGCGTCCGGCGTGCGTAGTCGTAGACCTCCTTGGAGGTGCGTCGGATGTCGAAGACGTACTTCTTGCCCAGGTTGATGTTCTCATTGAGGAAGAGAGACGCCAGGTGACCCTTGAAGTCACGGCTGTACTGCATCATCACCGCGCTGGTTACCGTGTCACACCTGAAGGAGAGAGGGAGACATTATTAACCAGGAAGTATCAATCTCATTCTGTGTTCATCTGTCAACTGAATGTTAGACACCATTTTCAAATCAATTGATTTCTCCATTGTCCACATCTCTTTTGGCTCTGAACCTATATAAGGGTTGTGGCTAAATGGTGTACAGCTAAGGTAAAAATGTTGCATGTTTGAGTCTGGGAGAATTTTAGCATTCTGGCTAACCGTTTTCCTAACATGCTATGTCCTGTAAATTCTCTTAATCTACTAGAAAAAGTCCAATCTGTATACCATCTAGTCAAAACCCTATAAAAAGGGGGTTGATCATGTTCAACAGCAGTATAGGACTCTAGAAGTCCTCTACACTGACAGACACTGCTACAGGTCCTACAGAACAGGCACATCTGGACAAGCTGAGGAATACGTGGTGAAAACCCCCCACACATAATAGAGAGGTCATCCTTGTACCTTTGTGACTATTGTAAGCCAAGCTTTGCTATTGCACAATTGAAAACAGCTGACATCCATTTTTCCAGGAAGAAGCACTTTTAGTTTCATTAAATATCAACACTAAGACAGGCTCTTCATTTCCTGTACTGCCTATGGCTTCCTCAAGATCAGGACCTTTATTTAACTAGGCAAGTCAGTTAAGAACACATTCTTATTGTCAACGACGGAACAATGGGTGAACTGTCTTGTTCAGGGGCAGAAGGACAGATTCAAACTTGCAACCTTCCGGTTACTAGTCCAACGCTCTAACCACTCACATGGGGGAGGCAGTTTGTTGACGACACTAAGGACCAAAGCACAGTCTCAGTGAATGTGTACAACTACAGATCAGGATGCATATTCAGGGAGCAGAGTCTTCAGAAACACCAAGGTTTAAGTGATGAGAGAGAGAGAACGTTATCTAACTGGACTAAAATGGGGGGAGTGTAACGGTTGGCTGGTTGACCAGCCCCTAGGCAGTATAAAGTCACGCCAGACTGGTTCAGGGACTCTTCGTGTATTCAGAAGGATGTAGAGTCAAGTGAGTAATTTTTCAGTTTTTGATTTGTTAAAAAAGTTTGAAATATCCAATAAATGTCGTTCCACTTCATGATTGTGTCCCACTTGTTGTTGATTCTTCACAAAAAAATACAGTTTTATATCTTTATGTTTGAAACCTGAAATGTGGCAAAAGGTCGCAAAGTTCAAGGGGGCCGAATACTTTCGCAAGGCACTGTATGTGCAGAGTGTAGAATTGGACTGCATGTATTTGTGTTCTGGCTTCCCACAAGGTAACCCTCTCCACTCGCCTGTAGAAGGCGTGTGTCTCAGTGATGGCCCGGTACAGTCCGCTTGCTGCCCGGTTGCTGATCAGCTTGAATAGCAGAACCACACTGTCGCTGGTATCCTTGGTCACCGTCAGGTAAACACTCTTCCCTGACTGGGTGGCTGTTTGTATTATGGGATAGCTGATCCTAGAATGGATAAAGAAAAGCTGAACTTAGAAACGGTATTCTTTCAACTGAAATCCTGTAATATTACACCCACACAGACAGAGACAGAGAGACAGAGACAGAGAGACTATCGCACAACAATAAAACAAATATATAATTCAAGTTTGATGACAATCTCAGATTTCCTAGAAGGTAAAGTTAGCGGGTCAGATGGACTTTACCCTTCATAGATGTGGACGGTACAGTAAAGGTACAGTATTTCTAGGAGGCAATCTGAACTACGTACAGTAGATTGTGTATTGTGCACTATGAGACCCACATGCCAAGCTCTCTGGTGACGTTGTTTTGGAAGATATGTACAAGATATGGAGTAGTTGGTTAAGTATGGTTAAGATCCTCCTTTACCTGTTGACCAGGCTGAAGTCCTCTTTACAGACAGCGATACCTTCAGGGCCAACCCCTATGGCCAGCCTCTGTCCCTCTGCGTCCCTGGCCCAGTGCCACTCCACCCCGTAGTGCTCCAGACTGGACACCAGCTGCAGGGCCTGGTACTCCACCGACCCCGGGCTCTGACCCTCCAACGCCTTGTGCTTAGAGATGATACTGTGGCGAGAGAGAGGAGAGGGAGATGGCAGTGTTACTACTGATTCACATGCAGAGCCTCATTGCTTCAAAGGGTTCACACAAAGAGCTACTGTGCTTGAAATAGTTCATGTTCTGCATTCATTTCCTGGGAGGGCTGTGAGAAAACAGTAGAGAAACATCTTCACACAACTGAGAAACGTGACAGACTGCTGGTAATGAAGTCATGAACATCCCTACCGATGGCCATCTAGAAGACATGAAGGGTTCTAACACCAGACATACAGTGAGTCCAGCAGCCAGGATGAGGCACTGCTACATTAATCACTCAATGGCCACAGTCAGTATGTCAGCTGCACCACAAGGCAAGCACCAAGGTCCCAGATACTACAGACAGCACCAAGGTCCCAGATACTACAGACAGCACCAAGGTCCCAGATACTACAGACAGCACCAAGGTCCCAGATACTAGACAGCACCAAGGTCCCAGTTACTACAGACAGCACCAAGACAGCACCCCCTCAGTTCCATACGAACCTCGACCCCCCCCTCAGTTCCATACGAACCTCGACCCCTCCTCAGTTCCATACGAACCTCGACCCCTCCTCAGTTCCATACGAACCTCGACCCCTCCTCAGTTCCATACGAACCTCGACCCCTCCTCAGTTCCATACGAACCTCGACCCCTCCTCAGTTCCATACGAACCTCGACCCCTCCCTCAGTTCCATACGAACCTCGACCCCTCCTCAGTTCCATACGAACCTCGACCCCTCCTCAGTTCCATACGAACCTCGACCCCTCCTCAGTTCCATACGAACCTCGACCCCTCCTCAGTTCCATACGAACCTCGACCCCTCCTCAGTTCCATACGAACCTCGACCCCTCCTCAGTTCCATACGAACCTCGACCCCTCCTCAGTTCCATACGAACCTCGACCCCTCCTCAGTTCCATACGAACCTCGACCCCCCCCCCTCAGTTCCATACGAACTTCGACCCCTCCTCAGTTCCATACGAACATTTCTCATGCAGCTATACGGGGGTACTGATGTCGACCCCTCCTCAGTTCCATACGAACATTTCTCATGCAGCTATACGGGGGTACTGATGTCGACTCCCTCCTCAGTTCCATACGGACATTTCTCATACAGCTATACGGGGGTACTGATGTCGACTCCCTCCTCAGTTCCATACGAACATTTCTCATGCAGCTATACGGGGGTACTGATGTCGACTCCCTCCTCAGTTCCATACGGACATTTCTCATACAGCTATACGGGGGTACTGATGTCGACTCCCTCCTCAGTTCCATACGGACATTTCTCATACAGCTATACGGGGGTACTGATGTCGACTCCCTCCTCAGTTCCATACGAACATTTCTCATGCAGCTATACGGGGGTACTGATGTCGACTCCCTCCTCAGTTCCATACGGACATTTCTCATGCAGCTATACGGGGGTACTGATGTCGACTCCCTCCTCAGTTCCATACGGACATTTCTCATGCAGCTATACGGGGGTACTGATGTCGACTCCCTCCTCAGTTCCATACGAACATTTCTCATGCAGCTATACGGGGGTACTGATGTCGACTCCCTCCTCAGTTCCATACGGACATTACTCATGCAGCTATACGGGGGTACTGATGTCGACTCCCTCCTCAGTTCCATACGAACATTTCTCATGCAGCTATACGGGGGTACTGATGTCGACTCCCTCCTCAGTTCCATACGGACATTTCTCATGCAGCTATACGGGGGTACTGATGTCGACTCCCTCCTCAGTTCCATACGAACATTTCTCATGCAGCTATACGGGGGTACTGATGTCGACCCCTCCTCAGTTCCATACGAACATTTCTCATGCAGCTATACGGGGGTACTGATGTCGACCCCTCCTCAGTTCCATACGAACATTTCTCATGCAGCTATACGGGGGTACTGATGTCGACTCCCTCCTCAGTTCCATACGGACATTACTCATGCAGCTATACGGGGGTACTGATGTCGACTCCCTCCTCAGTTCCATACGGACATTTCTCATACAGCTATACGGGGGTACTGATGTCGACTCCCTCCTCAGTTCCATACGGACATTTCTCATACAGCTATACGGGGGTACTGATGTCGACTCCCTCCTCAGTTCCATACGGACATTTCTCATACAGCTATACGGGGGTACTGATGTCGACTCCCTCCTCAGTTCCATACGGACATTTCTCATACAGCTATACGGGGGTACTGATGTCGACTCCCTCCTCAGTTCCATACGGACATTTCTCATACAGCTATACGGGGGTACTGATGTCGACTCCCTCCTCAGTTCCATACGGACATTTCTCATACAGCTATACGGGGGTACTGATGTCGACTCCCTCCTCAGTTCCATACGGACATTTCTCATGCAGCTATACGGGGGTACTGATGTCGACTCCCAACAACTGTGTCTATGGAATGCATCACCAATAAATTTCCTCTTACAGACAGCTTTGCTGTTCGGAAACTTTCACAACAGTGATAATATTCTCCTGCCGTGATTTCTTTACTATGGTAAAATGATCTGTATGTGAGTGCCTCTGTAAATGGTATCACAAAATGAGTTAAACACAGTACATACATTGGTTAAGTCTTCCTCCCAAGACATACGCTTGATTATGAGGGGCAAGAATGTCCAGAACATTACCCATAGTGCAATAGAAGTATGCTATCGGCAATTACTCAAAACAACAGAGCTGACGGAAATCACCAAATGGGCTATTATAATTGACAATACATTAACAGGACAGCTTCATGTCCATATTAGCCTGACATTTCCCTCCAATTACGATGTCAGGAGGATCCTAGTTTGTGTGTGCTTGTCTTGCATGTGTTTTCTAGTGTGTGTGTCCTAGAGTGTGTGTAAACACAGCGATAGATCGGTCCTCTGACCTAGTATGAACAGTCCCTAGTTTAGCTTGGCCTCCACCCAAACTGGCAGTCTTCTCAAACTGTTGACTTAACCAGTCAACGAGCTGCTGGGCTACGCTCTAATCGCTCGCTTGGTTCTCACAACCATGTTGTTGTTGTTGTAGCTGGCTGGCTGGCAGGCAGACAGACAGACAGGCAGACAGACAGGCAGACAGACAGGCAGACAGACAGACAGACAGACAGGCAGACAGGCAGACAGGCAGACAGACAGGCAGGCAGACAGACAGGCAGGCAGACAGACAGGCAGACAGGCAGACAGACAGACAGGCAGACAGGCAGACAGACGGCTTTATGTGTTAGAGTGGAAAACAACTTCCGGGCTGGGTTTCACAGAAAATATAAATAACTACCATTTATTTTCTGAGGTCTTTGGCTGATTTCCCCATGATGTCAAGGAAAGAAGCACTGAGTTTGAAGGCAGGCCTTGAAATACATCCACGCCTCCAATTGACTCAAATGATGTCAATTAGCCTTTGGGAAAGCTTCTAAAGCCATGACATCATTTTCTGGAATTTTCCAAGCTGTATGTACATTTCTGCCCCACTGAAATTGTGATACAATGAAATAATCTGTCTGTAAACAATTGTTGGAAAAATGACTTGTGTCATGCACAAAGTAGATGTCCTAACCGACTTGCCAAAACTATAGTTTATTAACAAGAAATGTGTGGAGTGGTTGAAAAACAAGTTTTAATGACTCCAGCATAAGTGTACGTAAACTTCCAACTTCAACTGTACCATTCCCTTTTCAAGTGTTCATTTGTATGATTTATAGTCGTTTCACAATGTGTAGGACAGTTACCTGGCTAGAACTCAATAACCCTGCTTGCTTTGGTGAAATTCCCTGTTAGGTGTTCAGTTCCGTGCCTGAACAGGTTTGGTCCTTGAGAGAGAAAAACAAGTGGCTACATGGTAGAATCTTTGGGAAGAGAGGAGTGTGTCTGTCTCTGTAGAGGGGACCTTGTGAGTATGTGTAGTAGGCTCCAAAAATGGCACCTTATTACCCATCTAGTGCACTACTTTTGACCAGAGTCTATGGGGAAATAGGGTGCCATTTCCTTTCCATCTATTACTCATCTCATGTTGGGTGACATCACGTGGGACAAACAGTTGTTCGAATTGCAGACCAACCTCGGCTCCATGGTAGGAACATGGGAGGGGAACACGTTTTCTTTCTGTACAGCGAACCTCGTGACCGTGTCTTTTCTTCCAGTTTCCTCTTGGTCGGTCTTTTGCGCATGGCGACTGACACGTGGGCATGAGTTTTGAACTTTGTTCCACTTGCAAAGCAAACAATTTCTGGGGACTTCCAAACTCTACTGCAGTCTGCAATGTCAGTGGAACTGATATCAGGTTCCCATGGCACTGCATGTTTCTGTCAGATGCACGCGACAGACTGATTCCTATTCAAGAAGGTAGGCTAAGTAGAGGGAAGTGTTACGGCTCGGAGCAACTCATGGGTTAGGGTGCAAATTCTAGAACCTATTTTACACCTAATTGTTTATTTGTTTTGAACAGCTACCATATGTTATTTCGGAATAGGAACACAGCTAAATCTAGGTAACACCGATGGTAATAAATGATGAAAGGTTTGACCTGTTCTGGGATGAATGTTCAAACATTCAGAATTGGGACAGGAAAGGGAATTTTCCTCTTTGAAGCATCTGATTGTTAGAAGTCCAACCGATGTAGGATGAATCATTAACAACACATCTGTCACTTGGTTCAGCTAGATGTTGATACTTTCATATCATAAGCCTCTAATAACATATCTGTTCTCTAAGCCAGCCAGCGACCTTGTCAAGGGTAGCTTTGCTTTCAATATTTCAACCGTGTATTCATGTCCTGCAAACTCCATCCAATTAGCACAATGGCTTCAATCCTGTTTAAACACACCATAGGTGTGTGTGTGTGTGTGTGTGTGTGGACACATTTTACTATACTTGTGAGAACCAAAAGTACTCACAAGAATAGTAAACTAACTAGAATTCAGAAGTGTGGCCATTTTTGCCAGCTATTTCTGACTTAGGGTTAGGTTTAGGGAAAAAGTGAAAATAGGATCTTGAATGGGAATCAACTGTTGGGCCCCAAAAAGTCCTCAAACATAGTAAGACATAGCTGTGTGTGTGTGTGCGACCTTACCTGTTGACTGTTGCCGGGCAGGGTTCGCTCCCACACAGCTCAAAGTACCAGTACTTGGCTGTGTTCTGGTTGTAGTCTCTGAACTCAGCTTGGGCCAGCAGGGCACTCAGCTCCTCAGCCTGCTCCGAACACATCCTCAGGTGGCCGCTGTGGAGGTTCTCCTTGACCTGCATGAAGAACACATGTCTGGTGGAGGGAAGAGAGAGGAGGGAATGTTAGACATGAACTGGAACAGGTAATGATTGGAGAGGAGTGGTGCACAGGGCCTGGAACCAAACAGGTCATGATTGGAGAGGGGTGGTGCACAGGGCCTGGAACCAAACAGGTCATGATTGGAGAGGGGTGATGCACAGGGCCTGGAACCAAACAGGTCATGATTGGAGAGGGGTGATGCACAGGGCCTGGAACCAAACATGTAATGATTGGAGAGGGGTGATGCACAGGGCCTGGAACCAAACAGGTCATGATTGGGGGAGCAGGTGGAAGTCAGAGGTTGGGTTACACACAGAGAAGCTGTGTGTGTGTGTGTGTGTGGGGGGGGGGGGGGGGGGGGGCAACAGGCCTAGAGCACCTGAAAATTGATGGTTGTTCACTCATTGACAATAGAAGCTCACTTTCTCTCTCACACCAACACACATTACGACTGACAGCTGACCTCCAGCTTACCAAAGCCATATACCTCAAAGTAGTACTCTGTTCCGCTTTCTAGTTCACTACGGTCATTGATGCCAGGAATAGAATGAGGAACACAAGCAGAGTTAAAAAGTTACAGCTGTTCCCAGACAGTGCGTGACGAAGTCTGACTTT
This sequence comes from Oncorhynchus mykiss, assembly GCF_057628025.1. Lineage (NCBI taxonomy): Eukaryota > Metazoa > Chordata > Actinopteri > Salmoniformes > Salmonidae > Oncorhynchus > Oncorhynchus mykiss. The sequence continues at coordinate 10,958,264 of NC_143051.1, read as the reverse complement.
TAACCCAGTGACTCAGTCAGCGACTTTAATTATTATTATTATATTTATTTAACCAGGCAAGTCAGTTAAGAACACATTTTTATTTTCAATGACGGCCTAGGAACAGTGCCATGTTCAGGTGCAGAAAGACAGATTTTTACCTTGTCAGCTCAGGGATTCAATCTTGCAACCTTTCGGTTACTAGTCCAACACTCTAACCACTAAGCTACCTTCCGCCCCGAAATGGGGCTTCATAACTCCAATCAGGGTGCACTGTACACTGTACACAGACACTGTACACACACAGACACTGTACACACACACACACACACACACTGTACACACACACACACACACACAGAGCTCTAGCTCTTATCACAGTGTAAGAGGAGTCAGCAGCCAGCCCTGTAAACTTCTGTATAGCTGCCTATTCACAGCAGTGTGCAACAGAGTGATAAGCAGACCGGGTTCTACTGCTGTTGTAACAGTGGGGTCTGGGTACGATAGCACCATTCAGCCTTGGCCTCTCTTCTTCTCCCGCTCTCATTCTTAAAAAAAGAAGTCTGGTTATATACCAAAACAAACCCACACAAAGACACGGCTAAATCGATGTAATGATGACGCAACGCTGTAAGCTTGTTCTTAGGGAGGTAAGGGCCCTCCTATGTTGTTGCTAAACACTTGTTATTGTGCTGAATTCAACATGGAGGGATAGTAGGCTTCGGGAAAGAAACTGGATTTTTTTTTTAAAGAAAGAAAGAATAACAATAGACAAAAACAACATGGAATACAGTGAACATTGGACTGGTACAATCACAGGCACGGAGGCTTCTACATTGTTTTCCCCAAAACATGCATTAGTTCCTGAGATGTGGTGAATGATTGAGTTATTAAGTTGTTGCCTACTTTAACTTGGTTATGATGTGATGACACTTCTCTTTCAAGTCACTGTCCAGTGAGGCTGTTAACACAAAACTGAGATACCAATAATATCATATAGGATCCAGTCAGCTGGATCAAACCAGACCAGACTGACTCCCTTGTTTTCCTCACACATAATGTAACCTCATACCTTGCCATACCACTACCGAGCCCATCTGTACAAATGAATAACACAACATCGCTAACACAAAGCTATGTAAACATACAACTCCAACTGTGTATGAATGTGTGAGATTTTACTGTCAACTCCGCTTGGTCTCTTCCTGCCACCCCTGCGCTGATGGCCGAAAGCATTCATGCAGGAAAAAGCTTGCCGCACTGGTTTTAGTCACACCAACATTCTAATTTAGCTAGCACACAATCCCATCTCATCTTGAATGCGCCAGCGGTCTTGTTTTTGTTGCAGATTGCATATTTCAGGTAGAAAACATAATTAGGTCCAGAGTCTGGACTCCAGACAGTAACAGTGCTATTTTTGTATCGAGGATGAGTTCACTTTGGAGCCAGTCCAGGGTTCACACATAAGTAGCACAGATTGCTAGCTAGGCTAACTACACTGCTGCCTAGGTAGCCAGCTAACGTTAACTAAGTGATCATGTGATGAGGGCTGCTTGCTTGGTGAAGTGTACTTTGGATTACTTCTGTTTTTAAATAGTCTGTCGGTGGCACGCTACTCACTGTCAAACCAGCATGCCTATTCTTCTACCTATTTTTGTTCATTCTATATACAGTATATAATCTTGGTGCTTTATGTATGGAATAAAGACAGATACTAATATTTATGTGAAAGGCTAATATCACCGATAATATCAGTCAACCGATTTTAGCGGTCGGGCTCTAAACAGCACACAGCCGTCTGTTTCCCTATTGTGCTCGGCCCAGCAGCAGGACTCATGTGACCAGCAGGCTGCTTGCTACCTGCCTGGTTGGAAACCAAAGGGCTCTGACTACCTGGGGCTTACTATCAGTCATGACCCTGCCTGGCCCTGACTGCTCTCCTTCCCTCTCCCTCGTCACCCCGGGGTCGCCTGGGGCTTACTATCGGTCACGGCCCTGCCTGGCCTGACTGCTCTCCTTCCCTCTCCCTCGTCACCCCGGGGTCGCCTGGGGCTTACTATCAGTCACGGCCCTGCCTGGCTGCTCTCCTTCCCTCTCCCTTGTCACCCCGGGGTCGCCTGGGACTTACTATCAGTCACGGCCCTGCCTGGCCTGACTGCTCTCCTTCCCTCTCCCTCGTCACCCCGGGGTCGCCTGGGCCTGACTGCTCTCCTTCCCTCTCCCTCGTCACCCCGGGGTCGCCTGGGGCTTACTATCAGTCACGGCCCTGCCTGGCCTGACTGCTCTCCTTCCCTCTCCCTCGTCACCCCGGGGTCGCCAGCTCACTGCTCCGCCTTTACGTGACTACAAACTGAAAAGGAACACTTCTCCTGTAGCGCGGTCACGTGCAGTCCAACTCTTTCATACCTCCCACCGAATACTGGGTTTAATCTGGGCTCAGAACCAGGGCTAAATGACCATGTCTGGGTGTATACAGTATCTGTAACATCCTCGTAATAAGAAGTTAAATACCAGGTAGGTATTGTTGTTAAGGACAATGTATAGGAAACCGTCACAAGTCTAGTCTAACTTGTACAGCAAGTCGACACAATTCAACTTCCAGGACAGCAGGGCAGGATTCTCCCCTCATCCACCATGCTTTGATGTGAACTGTAGAGGGCGGTGATGAGGAGGGTGTGAGCTGGTCTGACTGTCCTCTGTGCAGGATCGTGACTGGTACACGGCTCGAACATGAACTCCAACAATGTCTGGGAACGCCAGGCTGCAACGCCAGGCTGCATCAGAGGTGCCCAGACTGCCAACAGCACACATCATGACACCAGTCACTACCCTGCCCACACACACACACACACAACCTACCAGTCACTACCCTGCCCACACACACAACCTACCAGTCACTACCCTGCCCACACACACAACCTACCAGTCACTACCCTGCCCACACAGACAACCTACCAGTCACTACCATAGACAGTAACCATCTCCACACCGCTGCCCACTACCACCATCTGTCCAGAGAGGAGGACACTGCTGCCCACACTACCACCATCTGTCCAGGTAGAAGGACACTGCTGCCCACACTACCACCATCTGTCCAGGTAGAAGGACACTGCTGCCCACACTACCACCATCTGTCCAGGTAGAAGGACACTGCTGCCCACACTACCACCATCTGTCCAGGTAGAAGGACACTGCTGCCCACACTACCACCATCTGTCCAGGTAGAAGGACACTGCTGCCCACACTACCACCATCTGTCCAGGTAGAAGGACACTGCTGCCCACACTACCACCATCTGTCCAGAGAGAAGGACATTGCTGCCCACCCTACCCACCATCTGTCCAGGTAGAAGGACACTGCTGCCCACACTACCACCATCTGTCCAGAGAGAAGGACACTGCTGCCCACCCTACCCACCATCTGTCCAGGTAGAAGGACACTGCTGCCCACCCTACCCACCATCTGTCCAGGTAGAAGGACACTGCTGCCCACCCTACCCACCATCTGTCCAGGTAGAAGGACACTGCTGCCCACCCTACCCACCATCTGTCCAGGTAGAAGGACACTGCTGCCCACCCTACCCACCATCTGTCCAGGTAGAAGGACACTGCTGCCCACCCTACCCACCATCTGTCCAGGTAGAAGGACACTGCTGCCCACCCTACCCACCATCTGTCCAGGTAGAAGGACACTGCTGCCCACACTACCACCATCTGTCCAGGTAGAAGGACACTGCTGCCCACCCTACCCACCATCTGTCCAGGTAGAAGGACACTGCTGCCCACACTACCACCATCTGTCCAGGTAGAAGGACACTGCTGCCCACACTACCACCATCTGTCCAGGTAGAAGGACACTGCTGCCCACACTACCACCATCTGTCCAGGTAGAAGGACACTGCTGCCCACACTACCACCATCTGTCCAGGTAGAAGGACACTGCTGCCCACACTACCCACCATCTGTCCAGGTAGAAGGACACTGCTGCCCACACTACCACCATCTGTCCAGGTAGAAGGACACTGCACATAAAACCAGTCAGTACCGTGTGTGACCACCATCATGCAATGCAACACATCACCTTCGCATAGAGTTGATCAGGCGGTTGATTGTAGGTTGTGGAATGTTCTCCCACTCCTATTCAATGGTTTTGCGAAGTTGCTGGATATTGACGACAACTGGAAAACGATCCAGAGCATCCCAAACATGCTCAATGGGTGACATGTCTGAGTATGCAGGCCATGGAAGAACTGGGACATTTTCAGCTTCCAGGAATTGTGTACAGATCCTTGCAACATTGGACCGTGAATTATCATGCTGCAACACGAGGTGATGGCGGTGGATGAACGGCACGACACGGTATGTGTATGTTATCATGCTGCAACACGAGGTGATGGCGGTGGATGAACGGCACGACACGGTATGTGTATGTTATCATGCTGCAACACGAGGTGATGGCGGTGGATGAACGACACGGTATGTGTATGTTATCATGCTGCAACACGAGGTGATGGCGGTGGATGAACGGCACGGGATGTGTATGTTATCATGCTGCAACACGAGGTGATGGCGGTGGATGAACAGTCAGTGCATTCAAATTGCCATCGATATAATGCAATTGTGTTCATTGTCCGTAGCTTATGCCTGCCCATCCATAACCCCACCATGGGGCACTCTGTTTACAACGTTGACATCAGCCGTCCACACAACGCCATACACGTGGTCTGCGGTTGTGAGGCAGGTTGTATGTACTGCTAAATTCTCTAAAACGATGTTAGAGGTGGAGTATTGTAGAAAAATTCACAAATGCCGCTCAGGCAGAATGCTCACTAACAGGGATGTAAAAAAAATGTGCACAAAACTTGAGAGAAATAAGCTTTTGTGCATATGGAACATTTCTGGAATCATTCATGTCAGCTCATGAAACACTTTACATGTCGCGTTTATTTTTTTGTTTAGTATACACTACCAGTAGTCAAAAGTTCATGGCATTCTCTCAACCATCTTCACCTGGAATGCTTTTCCAACAGTCTTGAAGGAGTTCCCACATATGCTGAGCACTTGGTGGCTGCTTTTCCTTCACTCTGCAGTCCAACTCATCCCAAACCATCTCAATTGGGTTGAGGTTAGGTGATTGTGGAGGCCAGGTCATATAATGCAGCACTCCATCACTCTCCTTCTTGGTCAAATAGCCCTTACACAGCCTGGGAGGTGTGTTGGGTCATAGTCCTACTAAGCACAAACCAGATGGGATGGTGTATCGCTGCAGTAGCCATGCTGGTTTTGTGTGCCTTGAATTCTAAATAAATCACAGACAGTGTCACCAGTAAATCACCATCACACCACCTCCTCCATGCTTCACGGCGGGAACCAAACATGCGGAGATCATCCGTTCACCGCCTCACAAAGACACGGTGGTTGGAGCCAAAAAAAAACTCTAATTTGGACTCATCAGACCAAAGGACAGATTTCCACCGGTCTAATGTCCATTGCTCGTGTTTCTTGGCCCAAGCAAGCCTCTGCTTCTTATTGTTGTCCTTTAGTAGTGGTTTCTATACAGAAATTCACCTATGAAGGCCTGATTCACACAGTCTCTTCTGAACAGTTAATGTTGAGATGCTTCAGACTTCAAGTAACAGACACATTTACTTAGGCTGCAATTTCTGAGGCTGGTAACTCGAATGAACTTATCCTCTGCAGCAGAGGTAACTCTGGGTCTTCCTTTCCTGTGGCGTTCCTCATGAGAGACAGGTAACTCTAATGAACTTATCCTCTGCAGCAGACGTAACTCTGGGTCTTCCTTTCCTGTGGCGGTCCTCATGAGAGACAGTTTCATCATTGCGCTTGGTTTTTGCGACTGCACTTGAAGAAACTTTCAAAGTTTTAGACATTTTCAGAATTGACTGACCTTCATGTCTTAAAAGTAACTTGGTCCTTTACCAAATAGGGCCATCTTCTGTATACCTCTTCCCCCCTACCTTGTCACAACACAACTGATTGGCTCAAACGCATTAAGAAGGAAATAAATTCCTCAAATTAACTTTTAACAAGGCACACCTGTTAATTGAAATGCATTCCAGGTGACTACCAAATGAAGCTGGTTGAGAAAATGCCAAGAGTGTGCAAAGCTGTCAAGGAAAAGGGTGGGTACTTTGAAGAATCTCAAATATAAAATATTTTTGGATTTGTTTAACCCTTTTTTGGTTACTACATGATTCCATGTGTTATTTCATAGTTTGTGTCTTCACTACTATTCTACAATGTAGAAAATTGTAAAAAATTCAAATAAAGGCAACCCCTTGAATGACTGTGTCCAAACTTTTGACTGGAACTGTATATATAATTAAATCTTCAACAGGATTAGACCTATTTTTGATCAAATTTGAATGGAATTGATGGAGAGAAAAACCGTGAGAGAGTGTTTGCCTGCACACTGATTTAAAGCAATGATATTTGAGCGATAGGCTGCTTTAATTAAAACTCTTTACAATTAAAAAAACAAAATAAGGTCACCCCCGCATGGTGAACTGCGCTCCATACGAAGACGTGCTGTCTGTCCCGTCAGTGATTGATAATGCAGATAGCAGAGAGTCGGCCGTAGAGAAGCCAGATTGAGACGTTACATATCAATTAAAAACAGATCCATTTCACGTCATGCTGTTCATAGAAATCATTTATTATAACAATTGTAGCAGTTATTTTTTTCTCTGGAAAAGAGAGCGGGTTTGGGTTGGAAATCTCTAACCTGGTTGCCACTATTCAACTCTAACACAGACGGACAAAACAGCAGGGGTTCTAGTTAAGCCTGCAGGGAATCTGATATCTGGAAACAGAAAACCCTCAAACCTCCTCCTCTCTGCTGGCCCAGTTTAAATACAACTGGGATGAACACAGCCTCTTTAAGGCTTTCGTTACTGTCAAGGAACACCTGCTCTCAGACCACTGGACCGCATGGTACATTTACTGTTCACACACACACACACCACCGCGGGCAATGGATGACAGCGGGGACTCCAACACAAAGTCATCTGTTCTACTGCTGGAATGCTAAAACACTTGACTGCATAGCTGGAATAATTCAATTAAAGTGGACCGTAGATTGAGGGGGGAATATGGTTCATTGATCCCTATGTGTGACAGCAGATGGAAGATAAGAGAGGAGGAGAAGGAAGAAGAAGAAGAGAAAGGGGGAGGAGGAAGAGTGCACTTGAGTTATGATTTTATTAATGACATATTTTAACTGTGTTTTAGATGTTGTCAAAGTTAAATGACTTCAAATAGGCTATATATATTTCACATGCTCTCCTCTCTTCACCTCAGTACTTTTTCTTAACTAAATTAAAGAGTTAACAAGTTCTCAAAAGTAGCCAAAAACAAATAAAACAATTGTTTCAACTGGACTTAACATAGAACACATCAGAACGTCAGAACGTCAGAGTTCACAGAAGAACATAAAGTCAGTGTGAAATGAAACCAAAAAACCTCTGCCTTGCGACTGCACCGCATCAGCCAATGAGAAGTGTCTGTTTCAGAGCTCACAGGGCCAGGCTCTAAACAATGTGGTTTGTTGGAGTAACAAACAACACAGCCCAAAGCTGTGGTGCTAGAGGTCACTCCCAATCAACGAACTCTAATAACCCCATTCCACCACTCACTGTCTCTCAATGAAAACTTCACAGTTTACACTCTCCAACACAAGGCTGTTAATCAGCTCGTTTAAGCAACGGAAAGAGGGACAAAACACTAAATAAATAAATACAAATTATTCACACACCGACTGTATTCCTGAATCCAAAGAGTGGCATTTCGAGGCGAACTAATACGTTGTTTTTGTAAGCTAAAACGTCCTGTGGTCATGGGAACATAACAGAGTATTCCATAATAATGGACTGTAGAAGGGCAAAGGTCACACACACAGCCCAGAGCCAGCCACAGACATCCTTCCTGGCCGGGAACTAAAGCTATGGGTTCAAACTAGATATACGAGGGACTGATACTTGAGTTCAGAGACCTTAAAGGCAGGTTTTAAAAAAAATTTGGGGGAAAAGGACAGGGGCTGACTGAGGAAACCCTCATCTCCTAAACTAAGGCAAATGGATATAATGCTAACACGAATGGTCTTGAATTCCATGAAAAACATCCATCAGCCTTGTTGTTGTGACAATATCTAGGTTGTGCAGACATGTAAAGACACTGGAGTTGTCAGGGCTCAATAATACACAAGGGCTCTCCCAGGGGGTTTAGAGGGAGGATAGCAAAACACAACGACACGTGACGTCTGCATTTGCACCCAAGTTAAACTGCCAAAGCATTCTCAAACGTTCCTCTCTAACTGAATTCACAGATATATTGAACCAAAACAAAAGCAACAATGTCAAAGATTCTAGTGAGTTACAGTTCGTATAAAGAAAATTAGTCAACTGAAATAAATGAATTAGTCCCTAATCTATGGATTTCACATGGCTGGGAATACAGATATGCATCTGGTCACAGATACCTTAAAACAGGTAGGGGTGTTGATCCTAAAAGCAGTCAGTATCTGGTGTGACCACCATTTGCCTCATGGAGTGTGACATCTCTTTCAGAGTTAAATCAGGCTGTTGACTGTGGCCTGTGAAATGTTGTCCCACTTCTCTTCAATGGTTGTGTGAAGTTGCTGGATATTGATGGGAACTGGAACACGCTGTTGTATACGTTGATCCAGAGCATCCCAAACATGCTCAACGGGTGACATGTCTGGTATGCAGGCTTCTAGGGATTGAGTACAGTTCTTTGCCACATAGGGCTGTGCATTACCATGCTGAAACATGAGGTGATGGTGGCGGATGAATGGCACGACAATGGGCCTCAGGATCTCATCACGGCATCTCTGTGCATTCAAATTGCTATCAATAAAATGCAATTGTGTTCATTGTCTGTAGCTTATGCCTGCCCATACCATAACCCCACCATGGGGCACTCTGTTCACAACGTTGACGTCAACAAACCGCCCGCCCACGTTCACACCATGTGTCTGCGGTTGTGAGGCAAGTTGGAAGTACTGACAAATTCTCTAAAACGACATTGGATGAGGCTTATTCATGCCAATCGCATGTTCCTTCAAAACTTGACAGTTGTGGCATTGTGTTGTGTGACAAAACTGCACATTTTAGAGTGGCCTTTTGTCCCCAGCACAAGGTGCATCCATGTAATGAGCATGCTGTTTAAATCAGCTGCTTGATATGCCACACCTGTCAGGTGGATGGATTATCTTGGCGAAGGAGAAATGCTCACTAACAGGGATGTAAACACATTTGAGCACAACATTTAAGAGAAATATGTTTTTTTTGCATATGGAACATTTCTAGAATCTTCTATTTCAGCTCACGAAACATGGGACCAACACTTTACATGTTGCCTTTATATTTGTGTACTAACAAATCAAATCAACTAGACTCTGATTGAAGGACAACTAACTGAGTCCGAGAGGCCATGCAAACCCAAGAATGCATGCATGTTGCTGCCATTCAAAAAACCCAGCCAGAATGCCCTTCCATTTTGAACCTAGTATTAGCAGAATTTACCAGTCAAATTGCTAGGGTTAGAGGCTTTAAGTCCCTTCTAGAGATTATATTTCTAAGGAAAATAAACTAAAAACATCCCTTTTCTCATTCATGGCAGTGGTCTATATTAATGGCTGTGCTGTGCCCTCTGGTTTGCTAACCCCCCCGACCAACCGTTGGCCTGATCGGAATGCTAAACAACAAGGAGTGGAAAACATGTTAATTTAGACCAGCATGACGCAGACAACACTACCTCTGGGCTAGTGAGGGATAACGAGGCAGGCAGCACTACCTCTGGGCTAGTGAGGGATAACGAGGCAGACAGCACTACCTCTGGGCTAGTGAGGGATAACGAGGCAGACAGCACTACCTCTGGGCTAGTGAGGGATAACGAGGCAGACAGCACTACCTCTGGGCTAGTGAGGGATAACGAGGCAGGCAGCACTACCTCTGGGCTAGTGAGGGATAACGAGGCAGGCAGCACTACCTCTGGGCTAGTGAGGGATAACGAGGCAGGCAGCACTACCTCTGGGCTAGTGAGGGATAACGAGGCAGGCAGCACTACCTCTGGGCTAGTGAGGGATAACGAGGCAGGCAGCACTACCTCTGGGCTAGTGAGGGATAACGAGGCAGGCAGCACTACCTCTGGGCTAGTGAGGGATAACGAGGCAGGCAGCACTACCTCTGGGCTAGTGAGGGATAACGAGGCAGGCAGCACTACCTCTGGGCTAGTGAGGGATAACGAGGCAGGCAGCACTACCTCTGGGCTAGTGAGGGATAACGAGGCAGGCAGCACTACCTCTGGGCTAGTGAGGGATAACGAGGCAGGCAGCACTACCTCTGGGCTAGTGAGGGATAACGAGGCAGGCAGCACTACCTCTGGGCTAGTGAGGGATAACGAGGCAGGCAGCACTACCTCTGGGCTAGTGAGGGATAACGAGGCAGGCAGCACTACCTCTGGGCTAGTGAGGGATAACGAGGCAGGCAGCACTACCTCTGGGCTAGTGAGGGATAACGAGGCAGGCAGCACTACCTCTGGGCTAGTGAGGGATAACGAGGCAGGCAGCACTACCTCTGGGCTAGTGAGGGATAACGAGGCAGGCAGCACTACCTCTGGGCTAGTGAGGGATAACGAGGCAGGCAGCACTACCTCTGGGCTAGTGAGGGATAACGAGGCAGGCAGCACTACCTCTGGGCTAGTGAGGGATAACGAGGCAGGCAGCACTACCTCTGGGCTAGTGAGGGATAACGAGGCAGGCAGCACTACCTCTGGGCTAGTGAGGGATAACGAGGCAGACAGCACTACCTCTGGGCTAGTGAGGGATAACGAGGCAGACAGCACTACCTCTGGGCTAGTGAGGGATAACGAGGCAGACAGCACTACCTCTGGGCTAGTGAGGGATAACGAGGCAGACAGCACTACCTCTGGGCTAGTGAGGGATAACGAGGCAGACAGCACTACCTCTGGGCTAGTGAGGGATAACGAGGCAGGCAGCACTACCTCTGGGCTAGTGAGGGATAACGAGGCAGGCAGCACTACCTCTGGGCTAGTGAGGGATAACGAGGCAGGCAGCACTACCTCTGGGCTAGTGAGGGATAACGAGGCAGGCAGCACTACCTCTGGGCTAGTGAGGGATAACGAGGCAGGCAGCACTACCTCTGGGCTAGTGAGGGATAACGAGGCAGACAGCACTACCTCTGGGCAAGTGAGGGATAACGAGGCAGGCAGCACTACCTCTGGGCTAGTGAGGGATAACGAGGCAGGCAGCACTACCTCTGGGCTAGTGAGGGATAACGAGGCAGGCAGCACTACCTCTGGGCTAGTGAGGGATAACGAGGCAGACAGCACTACCTCTGGGCAAGTGAGGGATAACGAGGCAGGCAGCACTACCTCTGGGCTAGTGAGGGATAACGAGGCAGGCAGCACTACCTCTGGGCTAGTGAGGGATAACGAGGCAGGCAGCACTACCTCTGGGCTAGTGAGGGATAACGAGGCAGGCAGCACTACCTCTGGGCTAGTGAGGGATAACGAGGCAGGCAGCACTACCTCTGGGCTAGTGAGGGATAACGAGGCAGGCAGCACTACCTCTGGGCTAGTGAGGGATAACGAGGCAGGCAGCACTACCTCTGGGCTAGTGAGGGATAACGAGGCAGGCAGCACTACCTCTGGGCTAGTGAGGGATAACGAGGCAGGCAGCACTACCTCTGGGCTAGTGAGGGATAACGAGGCAGGCAGCACTACCTCTGGGCTAGTGAGGGATAACGAGGCAGGCAGCACTACCTCTGGGCTAGTGAGGGATAACGAGGCAGGCAGCACTACCTCTAGACTAGTGAGGGATAACGAGGCAGACAGCACACATTCATTGAGGGGGGCCAAGGTCCAACCGTAGAATTAAAACAACTAGAACAATGATGACATTCTACGTATTCTATTTCTATGGGGCCCCAACTCAATCCCTGCCTTGCTCTCACCCAAACAGACATGACCACTCCCATCATCTCCTAACCAATGGATGGATTTATCAGGAAGTTTCATAAAGAGGGATGTTTGTTGTTTGAGCGAACAGCTTTTAAAACAAATTTAAATCTACTACTCCTCTGAGAATTCAGAAATTACAACCAAATGCAGAAGTAGCTCTATGAGACTGCACAGATCTGGTCAGTGAACACACACACACAAACATCAAGACTGGCTCAACTCAAACCATGGTCAGAGACAGAGTCAGTCTAGGTGTGAGCAGCAAAAAAAATAGATGGGGGGGAGTAGAGAAAACATCTCTCCCACTAGCAGGCAGTCGGCTGCATTAGGCAGTCGGACAGGGTGTTTCAAAAGCTACCCAGGTGGAGCGGTGTAGAGAGTTGCTGTGATCTAAGCTACAGGATTAGGATGGGGGTTTATTTGATGTTCAGAGGACAGAGGAACCACAGAAATCACACTGAACTGAGCCTGCGCCACAGACCAAAGACCTGAGTGTGTATTTATAGAAAGCTTTTAAAAAATGTGGGAGTGTGTGTGAAATTCATTTGAGATCATCTTAAAAGACGTCCTCCAGCGATTTTTGAACTTTGACTGATTGAAAAGCGATATCCAAAGTATAAATACAATGAGGTACACACACTAAAGGGTAAAGACAACTGCAAACCTCAAGGAGTTGGTCTGATGGGAGTCCGTGATGTCATCCCTAGCTCGAGGAACAATAAGAGAACAAAAGAGGAAAGCCCCCCCCCCCCCCCCCCCCCCCCCATGTCATAACATATCTGGACCACCTATTGAGATGTGCCTTTGTTGTAGTCAAAGTAGAAATGCTATGAGAAGTTGGGGCTTGCATGTACGTTTTAAAGTTGGTTTCGTGTTAAATGGTTTAAGCGCTAGAGCGGGCCGAATAAATATAATAATAATAATAATAATGAGTTTGTAATACATTTGGAGTAGCTTGCCTTCAGCAAGCTAACTAATAAGAAGAGTTTAGAGCGCTGAGGATCCCGACAGAACACTGCTGCAGTCGCCATTTGTCATTCTGCGGTTGGGAGCGGGTGGTCAGATCAGACAGGCTTCGGGATGGGTATATTTGTGTCGTCCCGCAGGTTATTTGTAAACGGTCGTCTTTCTGCTTGTTGCGCATTAAACTACCTATTGTATTAAAAAGTCACATCGGTCTCATTCACTGCTTCAAGTTAAGAGGCCTGCCCGTGGTCTCATTCACTGCTTCAAGTTAAGAGGCCTGCCCGTGGTCTCATTCACTGCTTCAAGTTAAGAGGCCTGCCCGTGGTCTCATTCACTGCTTCAAGTTAAGAGGCCTGCCCGTGGTCTCATTCACTGCTTCAAGTTAAGAGGCCTGCCCGTGGTCTCATTCACTGCTTCAAGTTAAGAGGCCTGCCCGTGGTCTCATTCACTGCTTCAAGTTAAGAGGCCTGCCCGTGGTCTCATTCACTGCTTCAAGTTAAGAGGCCTGCCCGTGGTCTCATTCACTGCTTCAAGTTAAGAGGCCTGCCCGTGGTCTCATTCACTGCTTCAAGTTAAGAGGCCTGCCTGTGGTCTCATTCACTGCTTCAAGTTAAGAGGCCTGCCCGTGGTCTCATTCACTGCTTCAAGTTAAGAGGCCTGCCCGTGGTCTCATTCACTGCTTCAAGTTAAGAGGCCTGCCTGTGGTCTCATTCACTGCTTCAAGTTAAGAGGCCTGCCCGTGGTCTCAATGAAATCGAGTAGGCTGCCTACGATTTTTTTTTTCATCTTTCCAAGGAAATGTACTTCCCAAATATGAGGATTAGAATATAGTTAACTACATTGCCTAAAAATAAATATTGATCACCCATATTTGTCTGTCTGGAAATCGTCCCACTCCTAAAAAGGTAAGCTATAAAAACGAAGTGAAAGAGCAAGTCTCACCAATTCTGTTCTCTTCAAACTACGTCTAGCCTACTTGCTGATATAGCCCGGTAATACAGAAAGTCCACATCTAGCCTACTCGCTGATATAGCCCGGTAATACAGAAAGTCCACGTCTAGCCTACTCGCTGATATAGCCCGGTAATACAGAAAGTCCACGTCTAGCCTACTCGCTGATATAGCCCGGTAATACAGAAAGTCCACGTCTAGCCTACTCGCTGATATAGCCCGGTAATACAGAAAGTCCACGTCTAGCCTACTCGCTGATATAGCCCGGTAATACAGAAAGTCCACGTCTAGCCTACTCGCTGATATAGCCCGGTAATACAGAAAGTCCACGTCTAGCCTACTCGCTGATATAGCCCGGTAATACAGAAAGTCCACGTCTAGCCTACTCGCTGATATAGCCCGGTAATACAGAAAGTCCACGTCTAGCCTACTCGCTGATATAGCCCGGTAATACAGAAAGTCCACGTCTAGCCTACTCGCTGACATAGCCCGGTAATACAGAAAGTCCACGTCTAGCCTACTCGCTGACATAGCCCGGTAATACAGAAAGTCCACGTCTAGCCTACTCGCTGACATAGCCCGGTAATACCGAAAGTCCACGTCTAGCCTACTCGCTGATATAGCCCGGTAATACAGAAAGTCCACGTCTAGCCTACTCGTTGATATAGCCCGGTAATACAGAAAGTCCACGTCTAGCCTACTCGCTGATATAGCCCGGTAATACAGAAAGTCCACGTCTAGCCTACTCGCTGACATAGCCCGGTAATACAGAAAGTCCACGTCTAGCCTACTCGCTGACATAGCCCGGTAATACAGAAAGTCCACGTCTAGCCTACTCGCTGATATAGCCCGGTAATACAGAAAGTCCACGTCTAGCCTACTCGCTGATATAGCCCGGTAATACAGAAAGTCCACGTCTAGCCTACTCGCTGATATAGCCCGGTAATACAGAAAGTCCACGTCTAGCCTACTCGCTGATATAGCCCGGTAATACAGAAAGTCCACGTCTAGCCTACTCGCTGATATAGCCCGGTAATACAGAAAGTCCACGTCTAGCCTACTCGCTGATATAGCCCGGTAATACAGAAAGTCCACGTCTAGCCTACTCGCTGATATAGCCCGGTAATACAGAAAGTCCACGTCTAGCCTACTCGCTGATATAGCCCGGTAATACAGAAAGTCCACGTCTAGCCTACTCGCTGACATAGCCCGGTAATACAGAAAGTCCACGTCTAGCCTACTCGCTGACATAGCCCGGTAATACCGAAAGTCCACGTCTAGCCTACTCGCTGATATAGCCCGGTAATACAGAAAGTCCACGTCTAGCCTACTCGTTGATATAGCCCGGTAATACAGAAAGTCCACGTCTAGCCTACTCGCTGATATAGCCCGGTAATACAGAAAGTCCACGTCTAGCCTACTCGCTGATATAGCCCGGTAATACAGAAAGTCCACGTCTAGCCTACTCGCTGACATAGCCCGGTAATACAGAAAGTCCACGTCTAGCCTACTCGCTGATATAGCCCGGTAATACAGAAAGTCCACGTCTAGCCTACTCGCTGATATAGCCCGGTAATACAGAAAGTCCACGTCTAGCCTACTCGCTGATATAGCCCGGTAATACAGAAAGTCCACGTCTAGCCTACTCGCTGACATAGCCCGGTAATACAGAAAGTCCACGTCTAGCCTACTCGCTGACATAGCCCGGTAATACAGAAAGTCCACATCTAGCCTACTCGCTGATATAGCCCGGTAATACAGAAAGTCCACGTCTAGCCTACTCGCTGATATAGCCCGGTAATACAGAAAGTCCACGTCTAGCCTACTCGCTGATATAGCCCGGTAATACAGAAAGTCCACATCTAGCCTACTCGCTGATATAGCCCGGTAATACAGAAAGTCCACATCTAGCCTACTCGCTGACATAGCCCGGTAATACCGAAAGTCCACGTCTAGCCTACTCGCTGATATAGCCCGGTAATACAGAAAGTCCACATCTAGCCTACTCGCTGATATAGCCCGGTAATACAGAAAGTCCACGTCTAGCCTACTCGCTGATATAGCCCGGTATTACAGAAAGTCCACGTCTAGCGTACTCGCTGATATAGCCCGGTAATACAGAAAGTCCACGTCTAGCCTACTCGCTGATATAGCCCGGTAATACAGAAAGTCCACGTCTAGCCTACTCGCTGACATAGCCCGGTAATACAGAAAGTCCACGTCTAGCCTACTCGCTGATATAGCCCGGTAATACAGAAAGTCCACGTCTAGCCTACTCGCTGACATAGCCCGGTAATACAGAAAGTCCACGTCTAGCCTACTCGCTGATATAGCCCGGTAATACAGAAAGTCCACGTCTAGCCTACTCGCTGATATAGCCCGGTAATACAGAAAGTCCACGTCTAGCCTACTCGCTGACATAGCCCGGTAATACAGAAAGTCCACATCTAGCCTACTCGCTGATATAGCCCGGTAATACAGAAAGTCCACGTCTAGCCTACTCGCTGATATAGCCCGGTAATACAGAAAGTCCACATCTAGCCTACTCGCTGATATAGCCCGGTAATACAGAAAGTCCACATCTAGCGTACTCGCTGATATAGCCCGGTAATACAGAAAGTCCACATCTAGCCTACTCGCTGATATAGCCCGGTAATACAGAAAGTCCACATCTAGCCTACTCGCTGATATAGCCCGGTAATACAGAAAGTCCACGTCTAGCCTACTCGCTGATATAGCCCGGTAATACAGAAAGTCCACGTCTAGCCTACTCGCTGATATAGCCCGGTAATACAGAAAGTCCACGTCTAGCCTACTCGCTGACATAGCCTGGTAATACAGAAAGTCCACGTCTAGCCTACTCGCTGACATAGCCCGGTAATACAGAAAGTCCACGTCTAGCCTACTCGCTGATATAGCCCGGTAATACAGAAAGTCCACGTCTAGCCTACTCGCTGATATAGCCCGGTAATACAGAAAGTCCACGTCTAGCCTACTCGCTGATATAGCCCGGTAATACCGAAAGCTTAATATAAAAATGGCCACGTGAGAATCTCTAGTAATTTAACCTATTTCGTAGGTTATTTATTTTTGCACATTTCGATATTGCCAATAAGGGTAAGAGTCTTCACATGAGCCTAAAATAACATTGTGGGATCAGTTCTTGTGGTAGCGAGTGGGAGTCCGACAAAGACAGCTGGTGTGGGCAGGAGTGGGACGAAAAGCTGCAGGTGCGAGAGGGGTGAATAAATCAGTCCTGTGCAGACTTGTACCAGAGTGGGCCCACACACACACACACACACACACACACACACACACACACACACACACACACACACAATGGGACAGCAGCAGGATTTGGTGATGATTCTGTAAATTTAAGCAGTCCAGCTTATGTAAGCAGCTTTTTGTTTTGTGTTCTGTGGGTGCAGAGTCCACCATATGCTATGTAACAGGGTGAGAGAGAGAGGTCCATGTATATGCGTACGTGAGTGAGTGTGTACATACTGGCGTTCTGCGTGCGTCTGTACCCACTAAGGACAATTCACACGCTCTCCAGCATCTGTTACTACCTGCAGGCTTTCCAGTACCAGGGTGTACGTACGTGCGTTCGTATAGCTGTGAGGGTAAGTGTGTATAGCTGTGAGGGTAAGTGTGTATAGCTGTGAGGGTAAGTGTGTATAGCTGTGAGGGTAAGTGCGTATAGCTGTGAGGGTAAGTGCGTATAGCTGTGAGGGTAAGTGCGTATAGCTGTGAGGGTAAGTGCGTATAGCTGTGAGGGTAAGTGCGTATAGCTGTGAGGGTAAGTGCGTATAGCTGTGAGGGTAAGTGCGTATAGCTGTGAGGGTAAGTGCGTATAGCTGTGAGGGTAAGTGCGTATAGCTGTGAGGGTAAGTGCGTATAGCTGTGAGGGTACGTGTGTATAGCTGTGAGGGTAAGTGTGAGCATGCCTATAATGCTGGAAAATCCCCCTGGGCCAGGTCACCATTCAGCACTGTTACTTGCCAAGAACACTCAGTTCCATTGGTGGATATTAGCTTGTGAGCATGTTCCATTGGTATATAGTAGATTCTGAGAGTCGTCCTTCATTAGTAAACTATTGGCCGGGGTCTCTCTCACTCATACACTGGCAGTGTAACACTTGTAGCCGTCAGAAGAAGCTGATAGATGAGGAATAGACTAGAGCACATGCAGAGGAGAGATGGAGGAAGACAAGAGCACATGCAGAGGAGAGATGGAGCAATAGACTAGAGCACATGCAGAGGAGAGATGGAGGAATAGACTAGAGCACATGCAGAGGAGAGACGGAGGAATAGACTAGAGCACATGCAGAGGAGAGATGGAGGAATAGACTAGAGCACATGCAGAGGAGAGATGGAGGAATAGACTAGAGCACATGCAGAGGAGAGATGGAGGAATAGACTAGAGCACATGCAGAGGAGAGATGGAGGAATAGACTAGAGCACATGCAGAGGAGAGACGGAGGAATAGACTAGAGCACATGCAGAGGAGAGATGGAGGAATAGACTAGAGCACATGCAGAGGAGAGATGGAGCAATAGACTAGAGCACATGCAGAGGAGAGATGGAGGAATAGACTAGAGCACATGCAGAGGAGAGATGGAGGAATAGACTAGAGCACATGCAGAGGAGAGACGGAGGAATAGACTAGAGCACATGCAGAGGAGAGACGGAGGAATAGGAGTTGGACACGGTCACGCATTCTACCTATATGTTCTGCTCTCACTGTGAGAGTCTACTGGTCGGGTGCTCTCCAGATGGTCACACTGTCGTACTGTTTCTGTACCATACCAGGGTATATGGTATTACCGGAAGTGCACACAAGGGGCGCTATCTGAGCTGGATATCATTCATTTAACACATCTTATATTTCTTATATATTTCTACTTAACTTACAAGCAGTGACGTAGCACTCCTGTCTGTTTGTGGTTGGAGTGTGAGAGGCAGAGACAGCAGTAGTCTAACTGGGTGACGGGCAGAGACAGCAGTATTCTAACTGGGTGACGGTCAGAGACAGCAGTAGTCTAACTGGGTGACGGGCAGAGACAGCAGTAGTCTAACTGGGTGACGAGCAGAGACAGCAGTAGTCTAACTGGGTGACGGGCAGAGACAGCAGTAGTCTAACTGGGTGACGAGCAGAGACAGCAGTAGTCTAACTGGGTGACGGGCAGAGACAGCAGTAGTCTAACTGGGTGACGAGCAGAGACAGCAGTAGTCTAACTGGGTGACGGGCAGAGACAGCAGTAGTCTAACTGGGTGACGGGCAGAGACAGCAGTAGTCTAACTGGGTGACGAGCAGAGACAGCAGTAGTCTAACTGGGTGACGGGCAGAGACAACAGTAGTCTAACTGGGTGACGGGCAGAGACAACAGTAGTCTAACTGGGTGACGGGCAGAGACAGCAGTAGTCTAACTGGGTGACGGGCAGAGACAACAGTAGTCTAACTGGGTGACGGGCAGAGACAGCAGTAGTCTAACTGGGTGACGGGCAGAGACAGCAGTAGTCTAACTGGGTGACGAGCAGAGACAACAGTAGTCTAACTGGGTGACGGCAGAGACAACAGTAGTCTAACTGGGTGACGGGCAGAGACAACAGTAGTCTAACTGGGTGACGGGCAGAGACAGCAGTAGTCTAACTGGGTGACGGGCAGAGACAGCAGTAGTCTAACTGGGTGACGGGCAGAGACAGCAGTAGTCTAACTGGGTGACGGGCAGAGGGAGACAGCAGTAGTCTAACTGGGTGACGGGCAGAGACAACAGTAGTCTAACTGGGTGACGGGCAGAGACAGCAGTAGTCTAACTGGGTGACGGGCAGAGGGAGACAGCAGTAGTCTAACTGGGTGACGGGCAGAGGGAGACAGCAGTAGTCTAACTGGGTGACGGGCAGAGGGAGACAGCAGTAGTCTAACTGGGTGACGGGCAGAGGGAGACAGCAGTAGTCTAACTGGGTGACGGGCAGAGGGAGACAGCAGTAGTCTAACTGGGTGACGGGCAGAGGGAGACAGCAGTAGTCTAACTGGGAAACAAGCAGAGGGAGACAACAGTAGTCTAACTGGGTGACGGGCAGAGGGAGACAACAGTAGTCTAACTGGGTGACGGGCAGAGGGAGACAGTAGTAGTCTAACTGGGTGACGGGCAGAGGGAGACAGCAGTAGTCTAACTGGGTGACGGGCAGAGGGAGACAGCAGTAGTCTAACTGGGTGACGGGCAGAGGGAGACAGCAGTAGTCTAACTGGGTGACGGGCAGAGGGAGACAACAGTAGTCTAACTGGGTGACGGGCAGAGGGAGACAACAGTAGTCTAACTGGGTGACGGGCAGAGGGAGACAGCAGTAGTCTAACTGGGAAATGAGCAGAGGGAGACAACAGTAGTCTAACTGGGTGACGGGCAGAGGGAGACAGCAGTAGTCTAACTGGGTGACGGGCAGAGGGAGACAACAGTAGTCTAACTGGGTGACGGGCAGAGGGGGACAGCAGTAGTCTAACTGGGTGACGGGCAGAGGGAGACAGCAGTAGTCTAACTGGGAAACAAGCAGAGGGAGACAACAGTAGTCTAACTGGGTGACGGGCAGAGGGAGACAACAGTAGTCTAACTGGGTGACGGGCAGAGGGAGACAGCAGTAGTCTAACTGGGTGACGGGCAGAGGGGGACAGGAGTAGTCTAACTGGGTGACGGGCAGAGACAGCAGTAGTCTAACTGGGTGACGAGCAGAGACAGCAGTAGTCTAACTGGGTGACGAGCAGAGGGAGACAGCAGTAGTCTAACTGGGTGACGAGCAGAGGGAGACAGCAGTAGTCTAACTGGGTGACGAGCAGAGACAGCAGTAGTCTAACTGGGTGACGAGCAGAGACAGCAGTAGTCTAACTGGGTGACGGGCAGAGGGAGACAGCAGTAGTCTAACTGGGTGATGGGCGGAGGGAGACAGCAGTAGTCTAACTGGGTGACGGGCAGAGACAGCAGTAGTCTAACTGGGTGACGGGCAGAGGGAGACAGCAGTAGTCTAACTGGGTGACGGGTGGAGGGAGACAGCAGTAGTCTAACTGGGTGACGGGTGGAGGGAGACAGCAGTAGTCTAACTGGGTGATGGGCGGAGGGAGACAGCAGTAGTCTAACTGGGTGACGGGCAGAGACAGCAGTAGTCTAACTGGGTGACGGGCAGAGGGAGACAGCAGTAGTCTAACTGGGTGACGGGCAGAGGGAGACAGCAGTAGTCTAACTGGGTGACGGGCAGAGACAGCAGTAGTCTAACTGGGTGACGGGCGGAGGGAGACAGCAGTAGTCTAACTGGGTGACGGGCAGAGACAGCAGTAGTCTAACTGGGTGACGAGCAGAGACAGCAGTAGTCTAACTGGGTGACGAGTAGAGACAGCAGTAGTCTAACTGGGTGACGAGCGGAGGGAGACAGCAGTACCCTTATCTATCCCTTTCCTCCCCCCAACTCCACAGGTACACTGTCCAGTCCTAAAGACACACACACACAGTCCATCCTGAAATAAGTCAGGAGTAAGGGGAGAGAAAGCCGTAGTGTGTGCTTGGAGTCCAGACGGAAAATGAAGGCTGCTGGCCATGAGGGATAGATCTCTGTTTAATGAACAGTTACTGGCCAAACGTGCACACACAGAGACACAGAGAGAGGAGATGAGCAGCTCAGGGGCTCTGCTCCCCACACACAGAGACACAGAGAGAGGAGATGAGCAGCTCAGGGGCTCTGCTCCCCACACACTTTTCTACTCTAACACTGAGTTATCTGATGCCTCTCCTGGCAGACTGACTGACTGGGGTTAGAATCAGCTTTAAATGATACAGGATCTCCCACAGCTGTGGAAAGATAGACATGATGATATTAACATGAATACTGCATGCAAAGCTGTTTTTCTGCAACGGGCAGGCGGTAGAGAGGGAGGGTTAACACTGAGATCAGAGTGCCCTATAAATAACATCAAAAGAGAAGCCGAGTTGAGATTCTGTGTATCAAACAGCACCCTATCCCCTTTATTGTGCACTGCCCATAGGTCGCTGGTCTAAAGAAGTGCACGATATAGGGAATAGGGTTCCATGAGAGATGCAGTCAGGACTTCTCAATAGAGGTCCTCTAAAGGGCTAGGGGAGGAGGAGAAGGGAAGAAAAAAACACAACCAGGTTCAAGGTCCTGTTATCTATCAGCCTGATGAAGTCAGAGTGTCAGGGTATCTATCAGCCTGATGAAGTCAGGGTATCTATCAGCCTGATGAAGTCAGGGTATCTATCAGCCTGATGAAGTCAGGGTATCTATCAGCCTGATGAAGTCAGGGTATCTATCAGCCTGATGAAGTCAGGGTATCTATCAGCCTGATGAAGTCAGGGTATCTATCAGCCTGATGAAGTCAGCGTATCTATCAGCCTGATGAAGTCAGCGTATCTATCAGCCTGATGAAGTCAGCGTATCTATCAGCCTGATGAAGTCAGCGTATCTATCAGCCTGATGAAGTCAGCGTATCTATCAGCCTGATGAAGTCAGCGTATCTATCAGCCTGATGAAGTCAGCGTATCTATCAGCCTGATGAAGTCAGCGTATCTATCAGCCTGATGAAGTCAGCGTATCTATCAGCCTGATGAAGTCAGCGTGTCTATCAGCCTGATGAAGTCAGCGTGTCTATCAGCCTGATGAAGTCAGCGTGTCAGGGTATCTATCAGCCTGATGAAGTCAGCGTGTCAGGGTATCTATCAGCCTGATGAAGTCAGCGTGTCAGGGTATCTATCAGCCTGATGAAGTCAGCGTGTCAGGGTATCTATCAGCCTGATGAAGTCAGCGTGTCAGGGTATCTATCAGCCTGATGAAGTCAGCGTGTCAGGGTATCTATCAGCCTGATGAAGTCAGCATGTCAGGTTATCTATCAGCCTGATGAAGTCAGCGTGTCAGGGTATCTATCAGCCTGATGAAGTCAGCGTATCTATCAGCCTGATGAAGTCAGCGTGTCTATCAGCCTGATGAAGTCAGCGTGTCTATCAGCCTGATGAAGTCAGCGTGTCTATCAGCCTGATGAAGTCAGCGTGTCAGGGTATCTATCAGCCTGATGAAGTCAGCGTGTCAGGGTATCTATCAGCCTGATGAAGTCAGCGTGTCAGGGTATCTATCAGCCTGATGAAGTCAGCGTGTCAGGGTATCTATCAGCCTGATGAAGTCAGCGTGTCAGGGTATCTATCAGCCTGATGAAGTCAGCGTGTCAGGGTATCTATCAGCCTGATGAAGTCAGCGTGTCAGGGTATCTATCAGCCTGATGAAGTCAGCGTGTCAGGGTATCTATCAGCCTGATGAAGTCAGCGTGTCAGGGTATCTATCAGCCTGATGAAGTCAGCGTGTCAGGGTATCTATCAGCCTGATGAAGTCAGCGTGTCAGGGTATCTATCAGCCTGATGAAGTCAGCGTGTCAGGGTATCTATCAGCCTGATGAAGTCAGCGTGTCAGGGTATCTATCAGCCTGATGAAGTCAGCGTGTCAGGGTATCTATCAGCCTGATGAAGTCAGCGTGTCAGGGTATCTATCAGCCTGATGAAGTCAGCGTGTCAGGGTATCTATCAGCCTGATGAAGTCAGCGTGTCAGGGTATCTATCAGCCTGATGAAGTCAGCGTGTCAGGGTATCTATCAGCCTGATGAAGTCAGCGTGTCAGGGTATCTATCAGCCTGATGAAGTCAGCGTGTCAGGGTATCTATCAGACTGATGAAGTCAGCGTGTCAGGGTATCTATCAGCCTGATGAAGTCAGCGTGTCAGGGTATCTATCAGCCTGATGAAGTCAGCGTGTCAGGCCATCTATCAGCCTGATGAAGTCAGCGTGTCAGGCCATCTATCAGCCTGATGAAGTCAGCGTGTCAGGCCATCTATCAGCCTGATGAAGTCAGCGTGTCAGGCCATCTATCAGCCTGATGAAGTCAGCGTGTCAGGCCATCTATCAGCCTGATGAAGTCAGCGTGTCAGGCCATCTATCAGCCTGATGAAGTCAGCGTGTCAGGCCATCTATCAGCCTGATGAAGTCAGCGTGTCAGGGTATCTATCAGCCTGATGAAGTCAGCGTGTCAGGGTATCTATCAGCCTGATGAAGTCAGCGTGTCAGGGTATTCACTAGAGAAGTATCAACATGCTTTCTTTGGAAGACTGGATCATTTATTCTCTGGTTTGTTTGTGGAAAAGAAGAACGATTTCAAAAATGAGTCTGACAAAATACAGAGCTAAGAGCATATTAAATGAGAAAAAAAGCCTTTCACACTGGTCTTTTTATAGTTATTTTAACTCATGCATATTTTCTGAGTATGTAGTAAAAGCATTTTAGCATTTAAACACATTCACAACGGTGAGACGTGCCTTTGAGACTGTCAAACGCCAAAAGAAACTAACAACAGAGAAATGCACAAGAACAAGGACGCTTCTCCTTAAATGAGAAAGTCAACAAAAGAAAAGAAACCAAAAGCAAAGAGAAACAAATGTTGAAGTAAAGCCCACTTCTACTTCATTCACTTGAATGAGAGCCAGCAGGGAAGGTCTGGGGAGGGCTGTATAGCTCTCAGCAGGCAGGACCAGGCAGGCATCAGCAACAGAGCCTTTACAGAGTTCCCATTTCCTGGATGCCTCCCGCCCTGCTCCACAATGACCTGTAGTAACCCTGTGTGCTGCGGGGTTACTGTAGTTCGCTCCACTGTAGAGCCTAATCAGGAAGTCACAACTTACTTCACAGGATACAGTAGCTACAGTACGGTGCTGAATTATCTGGGTGTTAAGCTTCTCCTCCTACAGCACATGACTGGAGTCAGAGGGAATCTGAACAGTTAAGGGTTGAGTTAGAGAATATGTTAAAATATGAATATTTAATGAGTAACATGCCCTAGATTTATTTAGCTTCCTTTTCCCATCATAACAAGACGATGTAAGGACCATGTGGTAATAAGAGTGTGTGTGTGTGTGTGTGTGTGTGATACAGAATATCCATACCTCGTCTGTTCCTGGAGTATGAGATGTGGTTCCACAAAGAACTTGACTCGAAGCCGGAGTCGGCAGGGAGTCAGATTGTCCACCTGCTGACAGATTCTGTTCCTGAGGTTGAGCCACAGGTTCTCTCCTTTATTGCCTGAGAACTGCAGGCCAAAGTAGTCCACCTCTAGGATTCCCAACTTCCTACACACCTTTAGAATAGAAGAATTCAGTGTGTTAGGTTAAACAAAGTGATCAGGGGGAAACCAGTCAAACCCACAGAATAGTCATTCTATCAAAGTAAAACCTCAGTTGATTTGGTTTGTGAAGGCCTAAAAAAAAGTCTAGCGCATCTTCAATAAAACATGAGACTGAGTTTACCGTGTATTTTTTTTATGACAATTTTTTGCCTTTGCCATTGACTCCGTGGCTCGTACACATCAATATGCAGGCCGTAAAGCCAGTGGGAGCGTTGATGGAAAACACATGGGATCTTTTTCACCTGATAATACAACTCACCTCGAGCGCATCCCACGCGCCTCTCAACAGCGACAAGAAAGAAACTGAGTTACATAACGTCAAGGACAGCCTACTTCCAGACAGGACAGAGTTACATAACGTCAAGGACAGCCTACTTCCAGACGGGACAGAGTTACATAACGTCAAGGACAGCATACTTCCAGACGGGACGGAGTTACATAACGTCAAGGACAGCCTACTTCCAGACGGGACGGAGTTACATAACGTCAAGGACAGCCTACTTCCAGACGGGACGGAGTTACACAACGTCAAGGACAGCCTTCTTCCAGACGGGACGGAGTTACATAACGTCAAGGACAGCCTACTTCCAGACGGGACGGAGTTACACAACGTCAAGGACAGCCTTCTTCCAGACGGGACAGAGTTACATAACGTCAAGGACAGCCTACTTCCAGACGGGACGGAGTTACATAACATCAAGGACAGCCTACTTCCAGACGGGACGGAGTTACATAACATCAAGGACAGCCTACTTCCAGACGGGACAGAGTTACATAACATCAAGGACAGCCTACTTCCAGACGGGACTGAGTTACATAACATCAAGGACAGCCTACTTCCAGACGGGACAGAGTTACATAACGTCAAGGACAGCCTACTTCCAGACGGGACAGAGTTACATAACGTCAAGGACAGCCTACTTCCAGACGGGACGGAGTTACATAACATCAAGGACAGCCTACTTCCAGACGGGACGGAGTTACACAACGTCAAGGACAGCCTACTTCCAGACGGGACGGAGTTACATAACATCAAGGACAGCCTACTTCCAGACGGGACGGAGTTACATAACATCAAGGACAGCCTACTTCCAGACAGGACAGAGTTACATAACGTCAAGGACAGCCTACTTCCAGACGGGACAGAGTTACATAACGTCAAGGACAGCCTACTTCCAGACGGGACGGAGTTACATAACGTCAAGGACAGCCTACTTCCAGACGGGACGGAGTTACATAACGTCAAGGACAGCCTACTTCCAGACGGGACGGAGTTACACAACGTCAAGGACAGCCTTCTTCCAGACGGGACAGAGTTACATAACGTCAAGGACAGCCTACTTCCAGACGGGACGGAGTTACATAACATCAAGGACAGCCTACTTCCAGACGGGACGGAGTTACATAACATCAAGGACAGCCTACTTCCAGACGGGACAGAGTTACATAACGTCAAGGACAGCCTACTTCCAGACGGGACAGAGTTACATAACGTCAAGGACAGCCTACTTCCAGACGGGACAGAGTTACATAACGTCAAGGACAGCCTACTTCCAGACGGGACAGAGTTACATAACATCAAGGACAGCCTACTTCCAGACGGGACGGAGTTACACAACGTCAAGGACAGCCTTCTTCCAGACGGGATGGAGTTACATAACGTCAAGGACAGCCTACTTCCAGACGGGACGGAGGATGAGGACTAGTGTCAACGCGCTGTGCATATGATATAAAATGGATAGAACTCATTAGAAAACAAGGCGATTAAAGCCTCCGATAAATTCACATTGGTTCCTTTTATTTCCTGGTTTGAGGACTAACATTACATTATTTTTTTTCACCTTCATTTAACCAGGTAGGCAAGTTGAGAACAAGTTCTCAATTACAACGGCGACCTGGCCAAGATAAAGCAAAGCGACAACAAAACACAGTTACACATCAACAAACGTACAGTCCATAACACAATAGAAACATGAATATATGTACAGTCTGACACCAGCAGCTCTGTGCACGCGTGATAGTATTTATTAACTCTTTCAAAACGGATTTCGCAGCAATTTGGAACTATTGTATATTCAATGTTGATCTAGTCAACAATGGGAACCCCCATTCAAGCTTCACAACAGCATTGCCAATTTGCCAAGCATGCACCGGGGAACCAAATGAACTGAAGTAACCTTGGCTTGACAAAGCCTTTCCTCGCGAATATACTACCAGGAAACAACTCCCTCGGAAAGAACCTTAATAGTAAATTACCGATTTAGGAAATCACCAATTTAATGAGTTTGATGGGGGGGGGGGAATATTTCACGGAAAATATAGCCAACTTATTTTCGACCAAAGCAACATTGTTGCACGATAGAGGAAAAATGTAATAAAATTACAGATTAAATTAATAATCATTTGTAATGCTGTGTGTGACAATGTATGGGTAGGTAGTCTATCATTTGACAGAGAATGCCATTTCGAGATAACTGACGTTGGCAGAAAATCTAGCAAATAACATTGAACTTCGCCTGTACATCAACATTTGGATTTATCATCTCGACAAACCAACACACGCGCTCATGTTGCCAAGTGTTGCGTTTCAATCTGAACATTTCACTGTAAATTACACTTGCAGGACAATATTCACTGGAATTTGACACAAATGTTATATGTTATAAATAACGTATTAACATCCTGAAAAGGGGGTAATTAAATTAGTATCCACTATCCATACCTTATTCAGACAGTCTTCACCATTCGCCTTCGTATCAACTTCCACTTCCATAACCACCGAATCCGGCCGGGTAACATGGCAAAGCATTTTGGCAATCTAATAGTTTAGCTTTGGTCTATACCTCTCTTTAAAAAAATAAACAACCTCGGTATCCCTCCTTTTGAGACCCTACATTAAGCTTTCGTACACTTTCTGAGCCCTCTCACTTTGTGTGACAAACACTACCTTCCAGCTGTAGGATATCAATTGCTATGCCAAAGCACTGTTTACTCGGAAGCAGCCAATGACAGAGCGTTTAGCATATTCTCAGCCACAAACCTGCCAACCGCGAGCCCCGGTCATGTCCGAACGAGATGGTGGCTTTACAACGCAGGACGAGGACGGCCAAGGCGCCCCCTTCTGAGTGCGCAGCTAATTTCACCTTCCATAAATATACGGAACCTTCACCTGCTTAGGAAGAGTTGACTATCCATGGAAATATCTGAGTTGAGTTGCATGAGTAAGTTGGGAGCTGCATATGAATTAATAATGCATTGGAATACTGATAGAATATAGCAACAGTGGAGAACTATGTGGCCCCAACCATTTATTTTGGTGCTTGCTTTCAAAAGTATCTGAATTGTTAATGCTAAAAGCTCCCATTGTTTTTGCCCAAATACGCTTCCTTGCCTTGTGAGCAAAGTCTATTCCTGTAAATTGTCCTGTGGCTAGTTAGGCATACCTGTCTCTATGTTGTTGACATTCAGCAGCCTACTGTGTAGCCAATGTCAGACAACATGTTTCACACACAGCAGTTGTTTTTATTTTTCACCTTTCTGCAACGGCTATTAGTTACTTCCTGTGTGATCTTCACGAGTTAGATGTGATTTAAAAGGGGAGCATTTCTTCTTCGTGTGTTTATAAATCTCCTATCATGACAGACAGGCGGAATAGGATGGAAACGTATCATCCTGTTATTGTGTGGTTTTAATGAACTGCACTCATTTCCCACGGAGAAACACGCACCACAAACCCCATGTTCACACATCGATGTGCTTGACATCAGTAACAATGCAGCAGTATATTGTTGTGCATGTGTGTGGATGATTGTAGGGGGAGACTGTCAACGACCTTCATCTATACTGACATAAAAACACAATTTAAGTCTGTCAAAGCTGCATGGCAGTTGGATGCAAAATGTCCTGTTTTCCTTTGTCCATTTGAGTCTTTCACAGAGAGGGACATTTGAGTCTTTCACAGAGAGGGACATTTGAGTCTTTCACAGAGAGGGACATTTGAGTCTTTCACAGAGAGGGACATTTGAAAAGGGACGTTGGCCTCAAAATGTCATCCACCAAGTACTGCTTTGAAAATAACTGTCTGTGACAATAACTGTATGAATTGGCCTGTGACCCTGATGTTCTACTGACTTTAAGATCGGATAGCAGGAGAGATGTAATGTGGATTGAGACAGGTCAAGCCTGTGAGTGAGTGAGTGAGAGAGAGAGAGAGAGAGAGAGAGAGAGAGGCATCCCAGCTTCCTGAACTGCGTTGTCAGTGCATTAGTGTGGTGTTCAACTCAGCCAGCTGTTTGACCTTCTGCACCCTTCCAAAGGACACCAGGGAGCTGGGCTGCCTGCCTGCCCATCGAGTCTACTGGTCAGAAACTATGTGTCCTGATGCAGCTAGTCTAGTGTGGAAACTACCAGTGTCCTGATGCAGCTAGTCTAGTGTGGAAACTACCAGTGTCCTGATGCAGCTAGTCTAGTGTTGACACTACCAGTGTCCTGATGCAGCTAGTCTAGTGTGGAAACTACCAGTGTCCTGATGCAGCTAGTCTAGTGTTGACACTACCAGTGTCCTGATGCAGCTAGTCTAGTGTGGAAACTACCAGTGTCCTGATGCAGCTAGTCTAGTGTGTAAACTACCAGTGTCCTGATGTAGCTAGTCTAGTGTGTAAACTACCAGTGTCCTGATGTAGCTAGTCTAGTGTGTAAACTACCAGTGTCCTGATGCAGCTAGTCTAGTGTGTAAACTACCAGTGTCCTGATGCAGCTAGTCTAGTGTTGACACTACCAGTGTCCTGATGCAGCTAGTCTAGTGTGGAAACTACCAGTGTCCTGATGCAGCTAGTCTAGTGTTGACACTACCAGTGTCCTGATGCAGCTAGTCTAGTGTGTAAACTACCAGTGTCCTGATGCAGCTAGTCTAGTGTGTAAACTACCAGTGTCCTGATGCAGCTAGTCTAGTGTTGAAACTAGCAGTGTCCTGATGCAGCTAGTCTAGTGTGGAAACTACCAGTGTCCTGATGCAGCTAGTCTAGTGTTGAAACTAGCAGTGTCCTGATGCAGCTAGTCTAGTGTGGAAACTACCAGTGTTCTGATGCAGCTAGTCTAGTGTTGACACTACCAGTGTCCTGATGTAGCTAGTCTAGTATTGACACTACCAGTGTCCTGATGTAGCTAGTCTAGTGTTGACACTACCAGTGTCCTGATGCAGCTAGTCTAGTGTTGACACTACCAGTGTCCTGATGTAGCTAGTCTAGTATTGACACTACCAGTGTCCTGATGTAGCTAGTCTAGTGTTGACACTACCAGTGTCCTGATGCAGCTAGTCTAGTGTTGAAACTACCAGTGTCCTGATGCAGCTAGTCTAGTGTTGAAACTACCAGTGTCCTGATGCAGCTAGTCTAGTGTTGAAACTACCAGTGTCCTGATGTAGCTAGTCTAGTGTTGACACTACCAGTGTCCTGATGCAGCTAGTCTAGTGTTGAAACTACCAGTGTTCTGATGCAGCTAGTCTAGTGTTGAAACTACCAGTGTCCTGATGTAGCTAGTCTAGTGTTGACACTACCAGTGTTCTGATGCAGCTAGTCTAGTGTTGACACTACCAGTGTTCTGATGCAGCTAGTCTAGTGTTGAAACTACCAGTGTCCTGATGCAGCTAGTCTAGTGTTGACACTACCAGTGTCCTGATGCAGCTAGTCTAGTGTGGAAACTACCAGTGTCCTGATGCAGCTAGTCTAGTGTTGACACTACCAGTGTCCTGATGCAGCTAGTCTAGTGTTGAAACTACCAGTGTCCTGATGCAGCTAGTCTAGTATTGACACTACCAGTGTTCTCGTCAGTTCATGTTTGGTAACTCACTGGGAAGGCTGTGTTTGAGCCTAGGAGACCCCACCTGTGCCTTGTACAGTAAGGACAGGTTTTGGCTGAAAAGAGGCCTTTTTCTTTAGGAATGCTGACATTTAAAGTCAGAAGTTTGTATAATATATATATATATATATATATATATATATATATATATATATATATATATATATATATTATTTGTAATTGTACCACCATCCTCTTGAACCCCAGCACTGTGTAAATAAATCCAACAGTCATTTGCACCTCTACCTGCCTGCCTCCTGCTGAATATTTGTCCTTTCGACTGCTAAAAGATCACTGTTTTACAATCATATCCCACAACTTTATATTTTATTCTTTATTTTTCATTTGAAATGTAAGAAGCAGAGAGGTTAATTTTTCATTTGTTGTGCGGACGGTGTCCCAAATGGAACCGTTATTTTCTTTGTAGTGCACTACTTTTGACCAGGGCGGATAGGACTGATGTCAAAAATAGTGGATGACATATGGAATAGGGTGCCATTTGGGACTAATTCAGATGAGTGACTGTTCAACACCACCACATGATAGAAGAGAAGAGAGGGGATTTGATTTGGACGTGATCTGCAGATCAGTCACCCAGGGACTAGTCCCTGTCCACAGAGAGACCTTCACACTAAGACACCACCGGAGACACACACACGCATACAGGCACACACACACACACACACACACACACACACCACACACACATGCATGCACATACGCATACACACACACACACAGCCTCACACACACACACACACACACACACACACACACACACACACCTGAAACCTCAACACAGTTTACTCTCCTGTTCTCCCATGACCAGGATGTTTGCCAGTGAGACATATTGCGATGTCATCACTGTAGAATTAGTACTAAGTTTACCGTGACTGCAGTCTGGCCATCCAATTATGTGTTCAGATTACCCTGAGGCATTGGAGTTGGGTCTTGATATACACTACTCACATTGTTTAAATATGCCATCAGTGTTTGCTGCTTTAACTCTCTGTAGACCTGCAACATCAACTCTCAGGAGGAGGTCTCTGTGGACCTGCAACATCAACTCTCAGGAGGAGGTCTCTGTGGACCTACAACATCAACTCTCAGGAGGAGGTCTCTGTGGACCTGCAACATCAACTCTCAGGAGGAGGTCTCTGTGGACCTGCAACATCGACTCTCAGGAGGAGGTCAAATCAAATCAAATCAAATGTATTTATATAGCCCTTCGTACATCAGCTGATATCTCAAAGTGCTGTACAGAAACCCAGTCTAAAACCCCAAACAGCAAGCAATGCAGGTGTAGAAGCACGGTGGCTAGGAAAAACTCCCTAGAAAGGCCAAAACCTAGGAAGAAACCTAGAGAGGAACCAGGCTATGTGGGGTGGCCAGTCCTCTTCTGGCTGTGCCGGGTGGAGATTATAACAGAACATGGCCAAGATGTTCAAATGTTCATAAATGACCAGCATGGTCGAATAATAATAAGGCAGAACAGTTGAAACTGGAGCAGCAGCATGACTAGGTAGACTGGGGACAGCAAGGAGTCATCATGTCAGGTAGTCCTGGGGCATGGTCCTAGGGCTCAGGTCCTCCGAGAGAGAGAACGAAAGAGAGAAGGAGAGAATTAGAGAACGCACACTTAGATTCACACAGGACAACGAATAGGACAGGAGAAGTACTCCAGATATAACAAACTGACCCTAGCCCCCTGACACAAACTACTGCAGCATAAATACTGGAGGCTGAGACAGGAGGGGTCAGGAGACACTGTGGCCCCATCCGAGGACACCCCCGGACAGGGCCAAACAGGAAGGATATAACCCCACCCACTTTGCCAAAGCACAGCCCCCACACCACTAGAGGGATATCTTCAACCACCAACTTACCATCCTGAGACAAGGCTGAGTATAGCCCACAAAGACCTCCGCCACGGCACAACCCAAGGGGGGGGGGGGGGGGCGCCAACCCAGACAGGATGACCACATCAGTGAATCAACCCACTCAGATGACGCACCCCCTCCAGGGACGGCATGAGAGAGCCTCAGTAAGCCAGTGACTCAGCCCCTGTAATAGGGTTAGAGGCAGAGAATCCCAGTGGAAAGAGGGGAACCGGCCAGGCAGAGACAGCAAAGGCGGTTCGTTGCTCCAGAGCCTTTCCGTTCACCTTCCCACTCCTGGGCCACACACCACTCAATCATATGACCCACTGAAGAGATGAGTCTTCAGTAAAGACTTAAAGTTTGAGACCGAGTTTGCGTCTCTGACATGGGTAGGCAGACCGTTCCATAAAAATGGAGCTCTATAGGAGAAAGCCCTGCCTCCAGCTGTTTGCTTAGAAATTCTAGGGACAATTAGGAGGCCTGCGTCTTGTGACCGTAGCGTACGTGTAGGTATGCACGGCAGGACCAAATCAGAGAGATAGGTAGGAGCAAGCCCATGTAATGCTTTGTAGGTTAGCAGTAAAACCTTGAAATCAGCCCTTGTTTTGACAGGAAGCCAGTGTAGAGAGGCTAGCACTGGAGTAATATGATCACATTTTTCGGTTCTAGTCAGGATTCTAGCAGCCGTATTTAGCACTAACTGAAGTTTATTTAGTGCTTTATCCGGGTAGCCAGAAAGTAGAGCATTGCAGTAGTCTAACCTAGAAGTGACAAAAGCATGGATTAATTTTTCTGCATCATTTTTGGACAGAAAGTTTCTGATTTTTGCAATGTTACGTAGATTAAAAAAGCTGTCCTTGAAATGGTCTTGATATGTTCTTCAAAAGAGAGATCAGGGTCCAGAGTAACGCCGAGGTCCTTCACAGATTATTTGAGACGACTGTACAACCATTAAGATTAATTGTCAGATTCAACAGAAGATCTCTTTGTTTCTTGGGACCTAGAACAAGCATCTCTGTTTTGTCCGAGTTTAAAAGTAGAAAGTCTGCAGCCATCCACTTCCTTATGTCTGAAACACATGCTTCTAGCAAGGGCAATTTTGGGGCTTCACCATGTTTCATTGAAATGTACAGCTGTGTGTCATCCGCATAGCAGTGAAAGTTAACATTATGTTTTCGAATAACATCCCCAAGAGGTAAAATATATAGTGAAAACAATAGTGGTCCTAAAACGGAACCTTGAGGAACACCTACATTTACAGTTGATTTGTCAGAGGACAAACCATTCACAGAGACAAACTGATATCTTTCCGACAGATAAGATCTAAACCAGGCCAGAACTTGTCCGTGTAGACCAATTTGGGTTTCCAATCTCTCCAAAAGAATGTGGTGATCGATGGTATCAAAAGCAGCACTAAGGTCTAGGAGCACGAGGACAGATGCAGAGCCTCGGTCCGATGCATTAAAATGTCATTTACCACCTTCACAAGTGCCGTCTCAGTGCTATGATGGGGTCTAAAACCAGACTGAAGCATTTCGTATACATTGTTTGTCTTCAGGAAGGCAGTGAGTTTCTGCGAAACAGCCTTTTCTAAAATTTTTGAGAGGAATGGAAGATTCGATATAGGCCGATAGTTTTTTATATTTTCTGGGTCAAGGTTTGGCTTTTTCAAGAGAGACTTTATTACTGCCACTTTTAGTGAGTTTGGTACACATCCGGTGGATAGAGAGCCGTTTATTATGTTCAACATAGGAGGGCCAAGCACAGAAAGCAGCTCTTTCAGTAGTTTAGTTGGAATAGGGTCCAGTATGCAGCTTGAAGGTTTAGAGGCCATGATTATTTTCATCATTGTGTCAAGAGATAGAGTACTAAAACACTTGAGCATCTCTCAGTAATGCAGAAGCTGCAGGCTAGGAGCAATACTAGCTAGTACTAACCAGCATGCCATAGAGACAGCCTCTCAATACATCAAAGATAAACTAGCTAGTACTAACCAGCACGCCATAGAGACAGCCTCTCATTGCATCTACAGTATGTGACATTCCATTAAAGCAGAGCAATGAGAAAATCATGGCTTGTGATCATCTCTTCCAATGTATTTTTAAGATCTCTTCTAAGTTGAGTTGTTCAGAATGTCCAATATCTTTGGTGCAGGGCTGTAGGAGGAATGGTTTTATTCGGCCATGTGGGAGCGTGTGAATCGGCCCTGTTGTATTTCACTGTGAGCAGGGGGGACAGTAAATGATTCCAGCAATGCCACTGTAACTCCCCGGGGGGGGCTGTGTGTGTGTGTGCGGATTGCAGCTGGCAAGCATACAGGCTAAATGTGCTCAGAATCCAATCACTCAGAGATGTTATGACATTAAGGGAACTCATCATGAAAACAACATGAGACCCATCAGTGGAGGCTAGTGGGAGGAGCTACAGGAGGACGGGCTCATTGTAATGGCTGGAATGGGATACCTCTGATACACAGAGAAGCACAAAGAAGCCCCATCTGATATCCATAGCTGCGGGAAGTAGGGCTGCTGAGGGTGTTGCCACACCCCCTGGAAAATCGTCATTCTTTTTTTTATTTTTATCAAATTTTTGGAAAAAAATGTTTTTTATAAAAGTAGCACACTGGACCTTTAATAGTCCTGAATAAGTCGAGCCCCAAACTACTTCACGCGGCTACGCTGATATGTACCCTCATATGTACCCTCATCAATCAGGTACTGTACACTATATCAAAACATGTGTGTGCTTTCAATACAGCTTTACAATGCTAAATTACTTTTGCTTCCCTCCAGGCCTGAGGGCAAAACACTTTCTAGTAGGCTTAGATTGAAGATGTGGCAATATCATCTGCTATTATCCTCAGTCATTTTCCATCCAAGTTGTCAGACCCCG
>NC_143051.1:10895000-10917500 GCF_057628025.1 Oncorhynchus mykiss | reverse complement strand
AGAACACTGGCATCGTGAGGGAGCAGTGGACGTTGGCATCGTGAAGGAGTGGTGCACTCTGAATGATGAATTGGCACTGGGAGACAAGGACAAGCATGGTGCGACTCCACATGGCCAAGAGACAGACCGAAAGACAGAAAGACATGGAGGGGGAGTAATAGAAGTTGGAAAGGAGACAGAGAGAGGAGGGGTAGAGAGAGAGACAGAGAGAGGGGGGTTAGAGAGAGGGGGGGCTAGAGAGAGGGGGGCTAGAGAGAGAGGGGGGAGAGGGGGAGGGAGGGAGAAAGAGGTGGGATAGAGAGAGAGAGAGAGAGGGGGGGGGTGGGAGAGAGAGCGGATGAGTGTGGGAGCGAGAGAGAGGGGGTGGGAGAGACAGAGAGAGAGACGGGGAGTGTGGGATAGAGATAGAGAGTCAGACAGAGAGAGGGGTGGAAGAGAGAGAGAGAGAGAGAGGGGGAGTGTGGGATAGAGATAGAGAGTCAGACAGAGAGAGGGGTGGAAGAGAGAGTGAGAGAGAGAGGGGGGAGTGTGAGATAGAGAGTCAGACAGAGAGAGGGATGCAAGAGAGAGTGAGAGAGAGAGAGAGAGAGGGGGAAGTGTGGGATAGAGAGTCAGACAGAGAGGGGTGAAAGAGAGGGGGGAGTGTGGGATAGAGAGTCAGACAGAGAGGGGTGGAAGAGAGGGGGAGTGTGGGATAGAGAGTCAGACAGAGAGAGGGGTGGAAGAGAGGGGGAGTGTGGGATAGAGATAGAGAGAGGTGGAAGAGAGAGTCAGACAGAGAGAGGGGTGGAAGAGAGGGGGAGTGTGGGATAGAGATAGAGAGTCAGACAGAGAGAGGGATGCAAGAGAGAGTGAGAGAGAGAGAGAGAGAGGGGGGAGTGTGGGATAGAGAGTCAGACAGAGAGGGGTGGAAGAGAGGGGGAGTGTGGGATAGAGAGTCAGACAGAGAGGGGTGGAAGAGAGGGGGAGTGTGGGATAGAGAGTCAGACAGAGAGAGGGGTGGAAGAGAGGGGGAGTGTGGGATAGAGATAGAGAGAGGTGGAAGAGAGAGTCAGACAGAGAGAGGGGTGGAAGAGAGGGGGAGTGTGGGATAGAGATAGAGAGTCAGACAGAGAGAGGGATGCAAGAGAGAGTGAGAGAGAGAGAGAGAGAGGGGGGAGTGTGGGATAGAGAGTCAGACAGAGAGGGGTGGAAGAGAGGGGGAGTGTGGGATAGAGAGTCAGACAGAGAGGGGTGGAAGAGAGGGGGAGTGTGGGATAGAGAGTCAGACAGAGAGAGGGGTGGAAGAGAGGGGGAGTGTGGGATAGAGATAGAGAGAGGTGGAAGAGAGAGTCAGACAGAGAGAGGGGTGGAAGAGAGGGGGAGTGTGGGATAGAGATAGAGAGTCAGACAGAGAGAGGGGTGGAAGAGAGGGGGAGTGTGGGATAGAGAGTCAGACAGAGAGAGGGGTGGAAGAGAGGGGGAGTGTGGGATAGAGAGTCAGACAGAGAGAGGGGTGGAAGAGAGGGGGAGTGTGGGATAGAGAGTCAGACAGAGAGAGGGGTGGAAGAGAGGGGGAGTGTGGGATAGAGATAGAGAGAGGTGGAAGAGAGAGTCAGACAGAGAGAGGGGTGGAAGAGAGGGGGAGTGTGGGATAGAGATAGAGAGTCAGACAGAGAGAGGGGTGGAAGAGAGGGGGAGTGTGGGATAGAGAGTCAGACAGAGAGGGGTGGAAGAGAGGGGGAGTGTGGGATAGAGAGTCAGACAGAGAGAGGGGTGGAAGAGAGGGGGAGTGTTGGAGGACAAAGAGGAGTGTGATGAATGACCCCAGTGGCAGTGCAGCTGATTCCATGGCAGGCTGGATGTAGCTGTCAGGGATAGAGGCTGCTGCACGTGGAGAGAGAAGAATCTCACGACATCACTGGCTGGCCGGAATGCTTGTGTAATGTGTGTGTGTGTGTGTGTGTGTGTGTGTGTGTGTGTGTGTGTGTGTGTGTGTGTACTGAACTTTGTGTGTGTGTCCATGTCAGCACATTGTGGAATGTATGACTGCATGTTTGCGTGTGTGTGTGTCTACATGGTGTTAATGCATGCGAGTGTGTGAGTGCATGTGTGTGTGCCTGCATGCATGTATGTGTGCGTATGCGGGAGTGTGTGCGTGTGTAGAAAAGCAGGGTGGCGTCCTGCTACACAACACAAGGCTACAGCTCCATGATGGATGATGATGATGAGAGAACACATGATGTTCCCCTGCTGCCACACGTTGTTCCTTTTTAAACACGCCGAGCTGAGAACAGGAACAAAGACCTGGGATGTATGGGCAGAAAGTGGAATGGTTTCATTCAGTAAAACAAACACAGTTGTCTATTCCATGTATTCATTTCCATTCCATCTATAGTATTGTATTTATTTTCCACCATTTCATGACTGTCAGATTTTTCTAAACCATTAAAAGGGCATTCGGTGTAAAACTCTTTGTGTCAAGTTGTCATTAAAAGGGCATTCGGTGTAAAACTCTTGGTGTCAAGTTGTCATTAAAAGGGCATTCGGTGTAAAACTCTTTGTGTCAAGTTGTCATTAAAAGGGCATTCGGTGTAAAACTCTTTGTGTCAAGTTGTCATTAAAAGGGCATTCGGTGTAAAACTCTTTGTGTCAAGTTGTCATTAAAAGGGCATTCGGTGTAAAACTCTTTGTGTCAAGTTGTCATTAAAAGGGAATTCGGTGTAAAACTCTTTGTGTCAAGTTGTCATTAAAAGGGCATTCGGTGTAAAACTCTTTGTGTCAAGTTGTCATTAAAAGGGCATTCGGTGTAAAACTCTTGGTGTCAAGTTGTCATTAAAAGGGCATTCGGTGTAAAACTCTTTGTGTCAAGTTGTCATTAAAAGGGCATTCGGTGTAAAACTCTTTGTGTCAAGTTGTCATTAAAAGGGCATTCGGTGTAAAACTCTTTGTGTCAAGTTGTCATTAAAAGGGCATTCGGTGTAAAACTCTTTGTGTCAAGTTGTCATTAAAAGGGCATTCGGTGTAAAACTCTTGGTGTCAAGTTGTCATTAAAAGGGCATTCGGTGTAAAACTCTTGGTGTCAAGTTGTCATTAAAAGGGCATTCGGTGTAAAACTCTGTGTCAAGTTGTCATTAAAAGGGCATTCGGTGTAAAACTCTTTGTGTCAAGTTGTCATTAAAAGGGCATTCGGTGTAAAACTCTTTGTGTCAAGTTGTCATTAAAAGGGCATTCGGTGTAAAACTCTTTGTGTCAAGTTGTTATTAAAAGGGCATTCGGTGTAAAACTCTTTGTGTCAAGTTGTCATTAAAAGGGCATTCGGTGTAAAACTCTTGGTGTCAAGTTGTCATTAAAAGGGCATTCGGTGTAAAACTCTTTGTGTCAAGTTGTCATTAAAAGGGCATTCGGTGTAAAACTCTTTGTGTCAAGTTGTCATTAAAAGGGCATTCGGTGTAAAACTCTTTGTGTCAAGTTGTCATTGAAAGGGCATTCGGTGTAAAACTCTTTGTGTCAAGTTGTCATTAAAAGGGCATTCGGTGTAAAACTCTTTGTGTCAAGTTGTCATTAAAAGGGCATTCGGTGTAAAACTCTTTGTGTCAAGTTGTCATTAAAAGGGCTAAAAAATAAAATTAGATAGATTGATCAATTGTACGAACAAGGTCTTCGCCAGAAAAGGAAAAATAAGTCAAATGTTATGCCTCTCATCTCTACATCTAGTCCTGTCTGAATGGGTACTGGGTATTTATAGTCCTGTCTGAATGGGTACTGGGTATTTATAGTCCTGTCTGAATGGGTACTGGGTATTTATAGTCCTGTCTGAATGGGTACTGGGTATTTATAGTCCTGTCTGAATGGGTACTGGGTATTTATAGTCCTGTCTGAATGGGTACTGGGTATTTATAGTCCTGTCTGAATGAGTACTGGGTATTTATAGTCCTGTCTGAATGGGTACCGGGTATTTATAGCCCTGTCTGAATGGGTACTGGGTATTTATAGCCCTGTCTGAATGGGTACTGGGTATTTATAGTCCTGTCTGAATGGGTACTGGGTATTTATAGTCCTGTCTGAATGGGTACTGGGTATTTATAGTCCTGTCTGAATGGGTACTGGGTATTTATAGCCCTGTCTGAATGGGTACTGGGTATTTATAGTCCTGTCTGAATGGGTACTGGGTATTTATAGTCCTGTCTGAATGGGTACTGGGTATTTATAGTCCTGTCTGAATGGGTACTGGGTATTTATAGTCCTGTCAGAATGGGTACTGGGTATTTATAGCCCTGTCTGAATGGGTACTGGGTATTTATAGTCCTGTCTGAATGGGTACTGGGTATTTATAGTCCTGTCTGAATGGGTACTGGGTATTTATAGCCCTGTCTGAATGGGTACTGGGTACTTATAGTCCTGTCTGAATGGGTACTGGGTATTTATAGTCCTGTCTGAATGGGTACTGGGTATTTATAGTCCTGTCTGAATGGGTACTGGGTATTTATAGTCCTGTCTGAATGGGTACTGGGTATTTATAGTCCTGTCTGAATGGGTACTGGGTATTTATAGCCCTGTCTGAATGGGTACTGGGTATTTATAGTCCTGTCTGAATGGGTACTGGGTATTTATAGTCCTGTCTGAATGGGTACTGGGTATTTATAGTCCTGTCTGAATGGGTACTGGGTACTGATAGTCCTGTCTGAATGGGTACTGGGTATTTATAGCCCTGTCTGAATGGGTACTGGGTATTTATAGCCCTGTCTGAATGGGTACTGGGTATTTATAGCCCTGTCTGAATGGGTACTGGGTATTTATAGCCCTGTCTGAATGGGTACTGGGTATTTATAGCCCTGTCTGAATGGGTACTGGGTATTTATAGACCTGTCTGAATGGGTACTGGGTATTTATAGCCCTGTCTGAATGGGTACTGGGGTATTTATAGCCCTGTCTGAATGGGTACTGGGTATTTATAGCCCTGTCTGAATGGGTACTGGGTATTTATAGTCCTGTCTGAATGGGTACTGGGTATTTATAGTCCTGTCTGAATGGGTACTGGGTATTTATAGCCCTGTCTGAATGGGTACTGGGAATTTATAGCCCTGTCTGAATGGGTACTGGGTACTGATAGTCTTGTCTGAACGGGTACTGGGTATTTATAGCCCTGTCTGAATGGGTACTGGGAATTTATAGCCCTGTCTGAATGGGTACTGGGTACTGATAGTCTTGTCTGAACGGGTACTGGGTATTTATAGTCTTGTCTGAACAGGTACTGGGTATTTATAGTCCTGTCAGAATGGGTACTGGGTATTTATAGTCCTGTCTGAATGGGTTCTGGGTATTTATAGTCCTGTCTGCATGGGTACTGGGTAATTATAGCCCTGTCTGAATGGGTACTGGGTAATTATAGCCCTGTCTGAATGTG
This sequence comes from Oncorhynchus mykiss, assembly GCF_057628025.1. Lineage (NCBI taxonomy): Eukaryota > Metazoa > Chordata > Actinopteri > Salmoniformes > Salmonidae > Oncorhynchus > Oncorhynchus mykiss. The sequence continues at coordinate 10,912,114 of NC_143051.1, read as the reverse complement.
TACTGGGTATTTATAGTCCTGTCTGAATCTGTACTGGGTATTTATAGTCCTGTCTGAATGAGTACTGGGTATTTATCGTCCTGTCTGAATGAGTACTGGGTATTTATCGTCCTGTCTGAATTGGTACTGGCTATTTATAGTCCAGTCTGAATGAGTACTGGGTATTTATCCTCTCTACCTGCCTATACCGGCAATGACTGACATAAATTACATTATGGTGAGTTTGTACAGGTATGTTGGACTGTATCATGTCTTACATTATTCTTAACTGACTTGCCTAGTTAAATAAAGGTTAACCCTTGTATAGTCTCAACATTCTGTATACTCCCCTTGTCCTAAGGGTAAAAAAATGACCCGCCTTCACTAAACCCCTAAAATAAAGCAGCTTCATTGAATTTTAAACCCCAAATCCATTTTGCATGAAGAAACAACCTGTTATTCATCACAACATTTTGTGAATATCTGGGTTTTCCCTCTTCACAATGCAGAAAGACTGCATTTAACCAGCGGACACCACTCGTATTTATTACAACACACCTGTCATAATTGCAAAAACAGAGGGTTATTATTAGTATTGCTGAAGGTACTACATAGGTGTAAACATTTTTGTTGTTGTTGCAAGAGATAGCACTTGTATAGCCTAAGAAAGTAGCATAAATGTGCAGAAAGTAGTTTTGAATGCATTTTATTGAAGGGAAACAATAACAGTCTTGAACTTTTTTTGGCAACATAGTGATATATTCTTATATACTGTACAATTAGGAATTCAACTACAAAATACTGGTCTTCTCCCATTTGTTGAACCATTGCCCCCAACCACAAGGTGTATAAACAACAACAATAAATAAGAATAAAATAAGATAATAGATACAAAATGAAAATGTGAGGAACATAAATCAATCAACTCTAAATAGCATAGGATAGTATGCAGGACAGTATGCAGGACAGTATGCATGATAGTATGCAGGACAGTATGCAGGATAGTATGCAGGACAGTATGCAGGATAGTATGCAGGACAGTATGCAGGACAGTATGCAGGATAGTATGCAGGACAGTATGCAGGACAGTATGCAGGATAGTATGCAGGACAGTATGCAGGATAGTATGCAGGACAGTATGCAGGACAGTATGCAGGACAGTATGCAGGATAGTATGCAGGATAGTATGCAGGACAGTATGCAGGATAGTATGCAGGACAGTATGCAGGATAGTATGCAGGATAGTATGCAGGATAGTATGCAGGACAGTATGCAGTACAGTATGCAGGATAGTATGCAGGATAGTATGCAGGACAGTATGCAGTACAGTATGCAGGATAGTATGCAGGACAGTATGCAGGATAGTATGCAGTACAGTATGCAGGACAGTATGCAGGACTGTATGCAGGACAGTATGCAGGACAGTATGCAGGACAGTATGCAGGATAGTATGCAGGACAGTATGCAGGACAGTATGCAGGATAGTATGCAGGACAGTATGCAGGACAGTATGCAGGACAGTATGCAGGATAGTATGCAGGACAGTATGCAGGACAGTATGCAGGACAGTATGCAGGATAGTATGCAGGACACTATGCAGGACAGTATGCAGGATATTATGCAGGACAGTATGCAGGACAGTATGCAGGATAGTATGCAGGACAGTATGCAGGATAGTATGCAGGACAGTATGCAGGACAGTATGCAGGATAGTATGCAGGACAGTATGCAGGATAGTATGCAGGACAGTATGCAGGACAGTATGCAGGATAGTATGCAGGACAGTATGCAGGACAGTATGCAGGATAGTATGCAGGACAGTATGCAGGATAGTAAGCAGGACAGTATGCAGGACAGTATGCAGGACAGTATGCAGGATAGTATGCAGGACAGTATGCAGGATAGTATGCAGGACAGTATGCAGGATAGTATGCAGGATAGTATGCAGGATAGTATGCAGGACAGTATGCAGTACAGTATGCAGGATAGTATGCAGGATAGTATGCAGGACAGTATGCAGTACAGTATGCAGGATAGTATGCAGGACAGTATGCAGGATAGTATGCAGTACAGTATGCAGGACAGTATGCATGACTGTATGCAGGACAGTATGCAGGACAGTATGCAGGACAGTATGCAGGATAGTATGCAGGACAGTATGCAGGACAGTATGCAGGATAGTATGCAGGACAGTATGCAGGACAGTATGCAGGACAGTATGCAGGACAGTATGCAGGACAGTATGCAGCATAGTATGCAGGACAGTATGCAGGACAGTATGCAGGATAGTATGCAGGACAGTATGCAGGACAGTATGCAGGACAGTATGCAGGATAGTATGCAGGACAGTATGCAGGATAGTATGCAGGACAGTATGCAGGACAGTATGCAGGACAGTATGCAGGACAGTATGCAGGATAGTATGCAGGATAGTATGCAGGACAGTATGCAGGACAGTATGCAGGACAGTATGCAGGATAGTATGCAGGACAGTATGCAGGATAGTAAGCAGGACAGTATGCAGGACAGTATGCAGGACAGTATGCAGGATAGTATGCAGGACAGTATGCAGGATAGTATGCAGGACAGTATGCAGGATAGTATGCAGGATAGTATGCAGGATAGTATGCAGGACAGTATGCAGTACAGTATGCAGGATAGTATGCAGGATAGTATGCAGGACAGTATGCAGTACAGTATGCAGGATAGTATGCAGGACAGTATGCAGGATAGTATGCAGGACAGTATGCAGGACTGTATGCAGGACAGTATGCAGGACAGTATGCAGGACAGTATGCAGGATAGTATGCAGGACAGTATGCAGGACAGTATGCAGGATAGTATGCAGGACAGTATGCAGGACAGTATGCAGGACAGTATGCAGGATAGTATGCAGGACAGTATGCAGGATAGTATGCAGGACAGTATGCAGGACAGTATGCAGGACAGTATGCAGGACAGTATGCAGCATAGTATGCAGGACAGTATGCAGGATAGTATGCAGGACAGTATGCAGGACTGTATGCAGGACAGTATGCAGGACAGTATGCAGGACAGTATGCAGGATAGTATGCAGGACAGTATGCAGGACAGTATGCAGGATAGTATGCAGGACAGTATGCAGGACAGTATGCAGGACAGTATGCAGGACAGTATGCAGGATAGTATGCAGGACAGTATGCAGGACAGTATGCAGGATAGTATGCAGGACAGTATGCAGGATAGTATGCAAGACAGTATGCAGGACAGTATGCAGGATAGTATGCAGGACAGTATGCAGGACAGTATGCAGGACAGTATGCAGGACAGTATGCAGGACAGTATGCAGGACAGTATGCAGGTGTGTGTGCATGGACTTTGCAGATGTATTTCTCACATGTGGGCTTTTTCAACACATTCATGTTTTTTTTGTTTTTTAAAGAAGAAGTGATGCAGTCAGTCTCTCCTCAACTCTTAGCCAAAGGAGACTGGCAGGCATGGTATTAATATAGTGTTTATAGATGACAATGAAGAGCAAGACGTGCCGCTCTGTTCTGGGCCAGCTACAGCCTAACTAGGTCTTTCTTTGCAGCACTTGACCACATGATTGGACAATAATCAGGATAAGACCAAACTAGAGCCTGCAGGACTTTGTGGAGTGTGGTGTCAAAAAAGCAGAGCATCTCTTTATTACGGACCGACTCCCATCTTTCCAACCATTGGCTCTATATGTTTTGACCATGACAGTTTACAATCTCCTCAACTTGTTCAACAGACACACCATTCATTACCAGATTCAGCTCAGGTCTAGAAATTAGGGAATGGTTTGTACCAAATACAATGCTCTTATTTTTAGAGATGTTCAGGACCAGTTTATTACAGTTTATTACACCCAATCCAAAACAGACTGAAACTCTTTGTTAAGGGTTTCAGGGACTTCATTAGCTGTGGTTGCTGATGCGTATATGGTTGAATCATCAGCAAACATGGACAAACATGATTTGTTTAATGCCAGTGGCAGGTCATTGGTAAAAATAGGAAAGAGTAGAGGGCCTAGAGAGCTGCCCCTATGGTACACTACATGGACAATGGTTGACATTATAGACAAGACATCATAGGCTTCCATTAAAGAAAAGTTATATTAGATAGGTAGGCCTCAACAGGTTATATAGTCAATAATATCAAAGGCTGCACTGAAATCTAACAGTAGAGCTCCCACAATCTTCTTATTATCAATTTCTATTATGATCAGGCATTTGTGTCCGTGCAGTTACATGTGGAGTGCCCTTCTCTATCATCATGCTGAAAGTCTGTTGTATTTTTTTGTTTACAGAGAAATAGCATTGTATTTGGTCAAACACAATTGTTTCCAATAGTTTGCTAAGAGCTGGCAACAAGCTGATAGGTCTACTGTTAGAACCAATAAAGGCCACTTTACCACTCTTGGGTAGTGACTTGAGGATAAACACCTTCCTCTAGACTCAGATTAAAGGTATGACGGATAGGATTGGCCATAGAGTCAGAGAGTGTCTTTCAGATAGTTATTTTGGGCCACCAATGAGAGTAAATGTCATTCCTGTCCTATTTTCCTTCAATCTTTTTTGTCACGGTTGTCGTAAGAACGGGACCAAGGCGCAGCGGATGTTGAGTTCCACATATTTATTTCCAAGTGAAACTTCAGCAAAAACAAAAAAATATACCAAGAAACAAACAACTAAACGTGACTACGTGGTGCAGCTGCACAAACACAAAACAATATCCCACAAACACAGGTGGGAAAAATAGCTACTTAAATATGATCCCCAATTAGAGACAACGATTACCAGCTGCCTCTAATTGGGAATCATACACAACACCAACATAGAAAATATAAACTAGAGCACAACATACAAATTATAAACTAGAATACCCCCTAGTCACGCCCTGACCCACTACACCATAGAGAAACAAGAGCTCTCTATGGTCAGGGCATGGCATTTTTGCACATTTAATTATAATATAAAATTAATAACACAATTATTTGCATATTGTAATAAAGTAGTAACTATTTCAACATTTCGATGAGCATAGGCTCTTAAGAAACTCATACACTTCTGCGTTCAACCTTAACATGTGACGATAATACAACAGAACAGATTAACTGGACTGACATTTACTCTGACAGGTTGCAGAAAATAACTTCCTGAAAGTCACACCCCTACTAAGCCACGCCTCCAAGTTTTATAATCGGACCAACTGGGTCATGACTCAGTAACTCTGGATCAACAACCCAACCTTGCTCTTTTTATAGAAAACAATTTTTGAGAATGTATGCTTTTCTCATTGTATGTTAGCTTTGGCCTTCACAGCGAACTCTTAAATCACTTCCTTAACATGTGCTGGGTTGTGTATCGCTGGCCCTGAAGATTAATAGTATATTCAGACACATTTCTCCTACATTCTTAGGATTTCAGCAGCAAACAATTCACTCATAGTTCTGGCAACAAGTTAAATAGGCATTTTGGCACACAAAAGGTAAATAAACCAACCAATCATCACACCCATTTCATAATTAATCCAGACTTGGTTTATTTGGGTACATGCAGCCTCCAAGCTTTTGATGTTAAATGTGTAACAGTATAGCTTCTGTCCCTCTGCACACATTAACAGATACCCTCGAAGCATCGTTACCCATCCCTCCACAAAAGCCACGGCCCTTGCAGAGCAAGGGGAACAACTAACTTCAAGGTCTCAGAGCGCATGCCGTCACCGATTGAAACGCTATTAGCGCGCACCACCGCTAACTAGCTAGCCCTTTCACCCCAGTTACATATGCAGCCTCCAAGCTTTTGATGTTATATTTTAGTTGTTTTGTTCTAAAGTTTTGTGTTTGTTCCATAAAATGACTAACTGCTGAAAAACAAACACTACTCAGAGATCAGATAATGAGCGCAGAGCAGACCTGTAACGGGATTCTTCCTGGGAAGGAGAGGTGGACCAAAATGCAGCGTGGTTATAATTCATGGTTCTTTAATAATGAAACTATACATGAATAAACTACAAAACAAGAACCGTGAAAACCCGAAACAGTCCCGTGTGGTACAAATACTGACACAGGAGACAAACACCCACAAAACCCAACACAAAACAGGCTACCTAAATATGGTTCCCAATCAGAGACAATGACTAACACCTGCCTCTGATTGAGAACCATATCAGGCCCAAACACAGAAACAGACAAACAAGACATCCAACATAGAATGCCCACTCAGATCACACCCTGACCAAACAAAACATAGAAACATACAAATCAAACTATGGTCAGGGTGTGACAAGACCTGGGTTCAAATACTATTTGACATCCTTCAAATTTTGGGATTATTCTATTGGTCCATTAAGCTAGGCGAACTCAATCAAGCACAGATTAACTATTTAAAACAATTTCAAATAGTAGTTGAACCCAGGTGTACCTACTACTCACTCTAGCATAAAATACTGAGAACAGTGGGGAAAACTACTTCCTGTGAGGACAGACGCTGGGAGAAGAGAAGCAAGTACAGGGAGTGAATATTTAATAAATAACAGACATGAAACAAAACACTAACAGCGTCTGGACAGGGGAAACATAACGACAATAATGCTGACACGGGGATCAAACTGAGGAACAGACAGATATAAAGGATAAATAAAGTGATGGAGTCCACGTGAGTCCAACGAAGCGCTGATGCGTGTAACGATGGGGGCAGCTGTGAGTAATGATGGGCAGCCTGGCGCTCGAGAGCGGGAGGTGTGACATTTCCATTCATTTAAGTTTTAATGAGACAACGAGCTACAATAACTTTCTGTCTCAGTGAAGTTCAGTCATATAGCAGACTCATATTAAGAACACATGTTGTACGCGACTGGGGTTGACTTTTCCACCTGAATTCCACTGGTGGATAAAGTGCATAATAAGGACTTATTCTGTGTTTATACACTACTGGTAAAAAGTTCATTCAAAGGTTTTGCTTTATTTTTACTATTTTCTACATTGTAGAATAATAGTGAAGACATCAAAACTATGAAATAACACATATGGAATCATGTAGTAACCAAAAAAAGTGTTAAACAAATCAAATATCTAACAAATTTCACCAAAATGACTGGAGCTCTTACAGACTGTGGCTTTAAGATGTTAAAGAGCATTGGCAAATCTAGGATTTGAACTAGCCCAAAGGCCGAAAGATGGCAATATTGAGTCATTTCATCTTACCGTCCAAAGGGAATGCATTTGGGCTAGATTTCTCTTGTCTGACACAGTACCCCTCCGTCTTATCTCATACAGTTCTTCTTCCAAGTGCTTACTCCTACCTCTCTACCCATGACCTGATAACCAATGCTCTTCCTCCAACCATGACCTTTCCTTCTACACGGATCTTTACAATAAATTCAGGATAAGAATTTGCTGCTTGGCATGGGAAAAGAAGATGGCCAAACCTGGTTTTAAACTGACAACCATTGTCTGGGATACACATTAAAAGCTTATTCAGTCAGTGCTCTGCTGTCTCTCTCTCTCTCAATTTAATTCAAGGGGCTTTATTAGCATGGGAAACACTGCCAAAGCAAGTGAAGTAGATAATATACAAAAGTAAAATAAACAATAAAAATGAACAGTAAACATTACACTCTCTCTCGGTTTCCCTCTCTCATATTCACTTAGCCTTAGAGGCCCTGGGAAGGCGAGAGAAAGACCTCTGGTGCTCTAAAACACTATTTACTCCTCCTGCATCCTCGTGTACTGCCGGCCAATCAGCATCTCCAAAATGGAATCCCCTTGTCGCTGCGCGCTACGGCCTGAGCAGTGTGTTCTTTAATGTGTTGTTAAACTGAAACATCTTCATGTGACTCTGCTGCTCAGATCTAAGAAGCACTGATGCAGGCATTGTGTGAACGTGTGAGGAGAGGTGAGGAGAAGAGGAGGGGAGAGGAGGAGAGAGGAGGCAAGAGGAGAGGAGATGTGAGGAAGGGAGAGGAGGCAAGAGGAGAGGAGATGCATAGCCGTGGGAAATAGAGGTGCGAAAAAATCTAAAAAACAAAAAGATCCTGTATTAGCGGATCGGTACAGCGTCTGCACGGCTATGAGGAGAGGTGAGGACAGCAGAGGAGAGGGGAGGGGTGAGGAGGAAGAGGGGAGGAAAGGTGAGAGGAGGAGGAGGGGAGGAAAGGAGAGGAGGGGAGAGGAGAGGATGGGAGGGGAGCAGAGAGGCAACCAGTGCATAGACAGAGAACACAGCTCATTATAGTTACATGTCTATCACTGGTCAAGGTGACTGAAACATTTTGAAGAAACCATGCATATAAATCCTTATTTATTCTATACCGGGGGGAAGTATTGCATTTCACCTTGAGTGGGTCTGCATTAGGAGTGAGTCTCAACCAGGCAGGCAGTGTGACTGTACCATGCTGAGCATGTCTGACACATCTCTTTGGATCAGACACAACTGGGCCTACTGACATGGCCACTGCCAACCCCAGGGCCCACAGGGATATGTGTGATATGTACAAGACTTTGAAAATGTCCTCTCATTTCTCTATCCTTTGTGTCTTCTATCATTTCACTATTCACCATAGTAACTAAAAACAGTTAGAATGGAACCATTTCAAAACCTAGAGGTTGATGCATTCTGTTAATGAGATTCATGGATCACAGATTGTCCCATAGCAACTGACTGTGTACCTCGTTAGCCAAGGATCTGACAGCCAGGTCTTCCAGGAAGGAATAATACTCTCTCAAGGATAGATCCATGGCTATGTAACCTACTTCATAGGCCCTATCCCAATGGTCTCCTCCCATCCTTCTGATATGCCAGATGCCTTCTCTCTCTGTGTGTGTGTGTGTGTGTGTGTGTGTGTGTGTGTGTGTGTGTGTGTGAGACACACAGTGCTACAAATATATTATTTTTAGAAATCCCATGAGCATCCTTCTAAAATGACTGTCTTGTATCAAAATAATTCCTAAGATATCACCATGCACAATACAATGGAATACTAACAAATATTCTTCCCCCCAACAACAAAGAATTTGTTCGTTTTTTGCAGATGAGAAGCTTTAATAAATGTATTTTTTTTTAAATATAATAATAATAACCATGGTAATATGGTAATAACCAACTGCAGAGGATTTAGTTGACTTTAAAACTAATGCCTTCCTTAAAAAATAAAAAGTGAAGACCCATTGAACAGATATCAAGCTTAAATAAGCAAGTGACACTGGCAAGAGCAGGGTGCAGCTTTTTCTGTTGTTTTAAAGTAAGTAATACATGAATTCATCAAGGTCCTCTGTAGCTCAGTTGGTAGAGCATGGCTCTTGTAACGCCAGGGTAGTGGGTCGGATTCCCGGGACCACCCATATGTAAAATGTATGCACACGTGACTGTAAGTCGCTTTGGGTAAAAGCGTCTGCTAAATGCCATAATATAAGTGGGTTTCTGTGTTTTAAGGTCAATCACGCAGTACATGTTTCAAATGAAGCAGAGTCTTCTGCGTCTGAGGGTGAGTCAGTCAGAGTTATCCTTTAGCCAGCACAAGGAGGGTCTGATGGCTCAATGGAAGAGAAGAAAACAGGCCTCTGACATGCTAGATCCATTATTTATAGCTGAACCCACTAAAGACATGACTACATGCAACACCAATGAGTTAGATGTTTTATGTTTTGAATGAGTTAAAAAACATAAGCTGACGCAGACCCAGAAAAATTATTTTTGTTTGGAGGTGCTGACTAACGGACAATAAACTATAAACTTCGAAATATACAGTGGGGCAAAAAAGTATTTAGTAAGCCACCAATTGAGCAAGTTCTCCCACTTAAAAAGATGAGAGGCCTGTAATTTTCATCATAGGTACACTTCAACTATGACAGACAAAATGAGAAAAAAAAATCCAGATAATCACATTGTAGGATTTTTTGTTTGTTTGAATGAGCCAAAATACCAGCAACAGTGTGTGAAAACCGTGTGAAGACTTACAGAAAACGTTTGACCTCTGTCATTGCCAACAAAGGGTATATAACAAAGTAATGAGATAAACTTTTGTTATTGACCAAATACTTATTTTCCACCATAATTTGCAAATAAATTCATTAAAAATCCTACAAATGTGATTTTCTGGATTTTTTTCTTCTCATTTTGTCTGTCATAGTTGAAGTGTACCTATGATGAAAATTACAGGCCTCTCTCATCTTTTTAAGTGGGAGAACTTGCACAATTGGTGGCTGACTAAATACCTTTTTGCCCCACTGTAAACTCCCAGTAATTTATTGGGTATTTACTAATGATCCTGGCTGACTGGCAGATCTGGAAGAGTCTGGTCGACTGGCAGATCTGGAAGAGTCTGGTCGACTGGCAGATCTGGAAGAGTCTGGTCGACTGGCAGATCTGGAAGAGTCTGGTCGACTGGCAGATCTGGAAGAGTCTGGTCGACTGGCAGATCTGGAAGAGTCTGGTCGACTGGCAGCTCTGGCTGCTCCATGCTGACTGGCTGCTCCATGCTGACTGACAGCTCTGGCTGCTCCATGCTGACTGGCAGCTCCATGCTGACTGGCTGCTCCATGCTGACTGGCAGCTCTGGCTGCTCCATGCTGACTGGCTGCTCCATGCTGACTGGCAGCTCTGGCTGCTCCATGCTGACTGGCTGCTCTGGCTGCTCCATGCTGACTGGCTGCTCCATGCTGACTGGCGGCCCTGGCTGCTCCATGCTGACTGGCAGCCCTGGCTGCTCCATGCTGACTGGCAGCCCTGGCTGCTTCATGCTGACTGGCGGCCCTGGCTGCTCCATGCTGACTGGCGGCCCTGGCTGCTCCATGCTAACTGGCAGCTCTGGCGGCTCCTTGCAGACTGGCAGCTCTGGCGGCTCCTTGCAGACTGGCAGCTCTGGCGGCTCCTTGCAGACTGGCAGCTCCTTGCAGACTGGCAGCTCCATGCAGACTGGCAGCTCCTTGCAGACTGGCAGCTCCTTGCAGACTGGCAGCTCCTTGCAGACTGGCAGCTCCTTGCAGACTGGCAGCTCTATGCTAACTGGCAGCTCCTTGCAAACTGGCAGCTCCTTGCAAACTGGCAGCTCCTTGCAAACTGGCAGCTCCTTGCAAACTGGCAGCTCTGAACAGGCGGGAGACTCCGGCAGCGCTGTAGAGAAGGAAGGCTCTAACAGCGCTAAACAGGCGGGAGACTCCGACAGCGCTGGAGAGGAGGAGGGCTCCGACAGCGCTGGACAGGCGAGGCGCACTGTAGGCCTGATGCGTGGTGCTGGCACTGGTGGTACTGGGCCGAGGACACGCACAGGAAGCCTGGTGCGGGGAGCTGCTACCGGAGGGCTGGGGTGTGGAGGTGGTACTGGAAAGACCGGACCGTGCAGGCGCACTAGAGCTCTTGAGCATCGAGCCTGCCCAACCTTACCTGGTTGAATGCTCACGGTCGCCCTGCCAGTGCGGCGAGGTGGAATAGCCCGCACTGGGCTATGCAGGCGAACCGGAGACACCGAGCGCAAGGCTGGTGCCATGTAAGCCGGCCCAAGGAGACGCACTGGGGACCAGCTGCGTAGAGCCGGCTTCATGGCATTAGGCTCGATGCTCAATCTAGCCCAGCCGACACGCGGAGCTGGAATATACCGCACCGGGCTATGCACCCGCACTGGAGACACCGTGCGCACCACTGCATAACACGGTGCCTGTCCGGTCTCTCTAACCCCCCGGTAAGCACAGGGAGTCTGCCCAGGTCTCCTACCTGGCGTAGCCATACTCCCTGTTAGCCCCCCCCCAAGAAATTTTTGGGGCTGCCTCTCAGGCTTCCATCCGCTACGTCGTGCTGCCTCCTCATATCTGCGCCTCTCAGCTTTCGCCGCCTCCAGTTCTTCCTTGGGGCGGCGATATTCTCCAGGCTGAGCCCAGGGTCCTTTACCTTCCAGTTCTTCCTCCCATGTCCATTTCTCCAGGTGGTGCAGCCTCTCCCACTGCAGCTGCTCCTGCTGCTGCTGCCTGTTGACACGCTGCTTGGTCCGTTGGTGGTGGGTGATTCTGTAACGGTTTTCTGTATGTGAAGGAGAGTCAGACCAAAATGCGGCGTGTCTATTGCAATCCATGTTTAATGAAGTAACACACTAAACACAAACACTATCAAAACAATAAACTTAACGAAAACCGAAACAGCCTATACTTGTGTAACCTAACACAGACCAATGACATCAGGACACTAAGGACAATCACCCACGACAAACTCAAAAAAATATGGCTGCCTAAATATGGTTCCCAATCAGAGACAACGATAAACACCTGCCTCTGATTGAGAACCACTTCAGACAGCCATAGACTTAGCTAGAACACCCCACTAGCTACAATCCCCATACATACACACCACATACAAAAACCCATGCCACACCCTGGCCTGACCAAATAAATAAAGATAAACACAAAATACTTTGACCAGGGTGTGACAGGTGTTAAAGGTCAACAACACAATAGGCCTACTGCCGTTTATGGTGGCAAAAAGATTCATCTAATTTCTTTTACATTTTCATGATTGCATCATCACCAAAGCAGAGAAGCGTTGAAACACAGTAGAACATAACAATAGATCTAAAGCCTTCACTCAGTGTTCAACTCCAAGGTTGGTTTGTGCTGCTACCATGTTGTGTTGCTACCGTGTTGTTGTTATGTTGTGTTGCTACCATGTTGTGCTGCTACCATGTTGTTGTTATGTTGTGTTGCTACCATGTTGTTGTTATGTTGTGTTGCTACCATGTTGTGCTGCTACCATGTTGTTTATATGTTGTGTTGCTACCATGATGTTGTTATGTTGTGTTGCTACCATGTTGTTGTTATGTTGTGTTTCTACCATGCTGTGTTGCTACCATGCTGTGTTGTCATGTGTTGATGCCTTGCTATGTTGTTGTCTTAGGTCTCTCTTTATGTAGTGTTGTGTTGTCTCTCTTTATGTTGTGTTGTCTCTCTTTATGTAGTGTTGTGTTGTCTCTCTTTATGTAGTGTTGTGTTGTCTCTCTTTATGTAGTGTTGTGTTGTCTCTCTTTATGTAGTGTTGTGTTGTCTCTTTTTATGTAGTGTTGTGTTGTCTCTCTTTATGTAGTGTTGTGTTGTCTCTCTTTATGTAGCGTAGCGTTGTGTTGTCTCTCTTTAGGTAGTGTTGTGTTGTCTCTCTATGTAGTGTTGGTGTTGTCTCTCTTAATGTAGTGTTGTCTCTCTATGTAGTGTTGTCTCTCTTTATGTAGTGTTGTCTCTCTTTATGTAGTGTAGTGTTGTCTCTCTTTATGTTGCGTTGTGTTGTCTCTCTTTATGTAGTGTTGTGTCATCTCTCTTTATGTAGTGTTGTGTTGTCTCTCTTTATGTTGCGTTGTGTTGTCTCTCTTTATGTAGTGTTGTCTCTCTTTATGTAGCGTTGTCTCTCTTTATGTAGTGTTGTCTCTCTTTAAGTAGTGTTGTCTCTCCTTATGTAGCGTTGTGTTGTCTCTCTTTATGTAGTGTTGTCTCTCTTTATGTAGTGTTGTGTTGTCTCTCTTTATGTTGTGTTGTCTCTCTTTATGTAGTGTTGTGTTATCTCTCTTTATGTTGTGTTGTCTCTCTTTATGTAGTGTTGTGTTGTCTCTCTTTATGTAGCGTTGTGTTGTCTCTCTTTATGTAGCGTTGTGTTGTCTCTCTTTATGTAGCGTTGTATTGTCTCTCTTTATGTTGTGTTGTCTCTCTTTATGTAGCGTTGTGTCGTCTCTCTTTATGTAGCGTTGTGTTGTCTCTCTTTATGTAGCGTTGTGTTGCCTTCTTTATGTTGTGTTGTCTCTCTTTGTGTAGCGTTGTGTTGTCTCTCTTTATGTAGCATTGTGTTGTCTCTCTTTATGTTGTGTTGTCTCTCTTTGTGTAGCTTTGTGTCGTCTCTCTTTATGTAGTGTTGTGTTGTCTCTCTTTATGTTGCGTTGTGTTGTCTCTCTTTATGTAGTGTTGTCTCTCTTTATGTAGAGTTGTGTTGTCTCTCTTTATGTAGCGTTGTGTTGTCTCTTTATGTAGTGTGGTCTCTCTTTATGTAGTGTTGTGTTGTCTCTCTTTATGTAGTGTTGTGTTGTCTCTCTTTATGTGGTGTTGTGTTGTCTCTCTTTATGTAGTGTTGTCTCTCTTTATGTAGTGTTGTCTCTCTTTATGTAGTGTTGTCTCTCTTTATGTAGCGTTGTGTTGTCTCTCTTTATGTAGCGTTGTGTTGTCTCTCTTTGTGTAGCGTTGTGTTGTCTCTCTTTATGTAGCGTTGTGTTGTCTCTTTATGTAGTGTGGTCTCTCTTTATGTAGTGTTGTGTTGTCTCTCTTTATGTAGTGTTGTGTTGTCTCTCTTTATGTGGTGTTGTGTTGTCTCTCTTTATGTAGTGTTGTCTCTCTTTATGTAGTGTTGTCTCTCTTTATGTAGCGTTGTGTTGTCTCTCTTTATGTAGTGTTGTCTCTCTTTATGTGGTGTTGTCTCTCTTTATGTAGCGTTGTGTTGTCTCTCTTTATGTAGTGTTGTCTCTCTTTATGTGGCGTTGTGTTGTCTCTCTTTATGTAGCGTTGTGTTGTCTCTCTTTATGTAGCGTTGTGTTGTCTCTCTTTATGTAGCGTTGTGTTGTCTCTCTTTATGTAGTGTTGTCTCTCTTTATGTTGTATCGTCTCTCTTTATGTAGCATTGTGTTGTCTCTCATTATGTAGCGTTGTGTTGTCTCTCTTTATGTAGCGTTGTGTTGTCTCTCTCTATGTAGCGTTGTGTTGTCTCTCTTTATGTAGCGTTGTGTTGTCTCTCTTTATGTAGCGTTGTGTTGTCTCTCTTTATGTAGTCTTGTCTCTCTTTATGTTGTATCGTCTCTCTTTATGTAGCATTGTGTTGTCTCTCATTATGTAGTGTTGTGTTGTGTTGTCTCTCTTTATGTAGTGTTGTGTTGTCTCTCTTTATGTAGCGTTGTGTTGTCTCTCTTTATGTAGCGTTGTGTTGTCTCTCTCTATGTAGCGTTGTGTTGTCTCTCTTTATGTAGTGTTGTCTCTCTTTATGTTGTATCGTCTCTCTTTATGTAGCATTGTGTTGTCTCTCATTATGTAGTGTTGTGTTGTCTCTCTTTATGTAGTGTTGTGTTGTCTCTCTTTATGTAGTGTTGTGTTGTCTCTCTTTATGTAGCGTTGTGTTGTCTCTCATTATGTAGTGTTGTGTTGTCTCTCTTTATGTAGTGTTGTGTTGTCTCTCTTTATGTAGCGTTGTGTTGTCTCTCTCTATGTAGCGTTGTGTTGTCTCTCTTTATGTAGTGTTGTCTCTCTTTATGTAGCGTTGTGTTGTCTCTCTTTAAATAGTGTTGTCTCTCTGTATGTAGCATTGTGTTGTGTTGTCTCTCTTTATGTAGCGTTGTGTTGTCTATCTTTATGTAGCGTTGTGTTGTCTCTCTTTATGAAGCGTTGTCTCTCTATGTAGCGTTGTGTTCTCTCTCTCTAAATAGTGTTGTCTCTCTTTATGTAGTGTTGTCTCTTTATGTAGTGTTGTCTCTCTTTATGTAGTGTTGTCTCTCTTTATGTAGTGTTGTCTCTCTTTATGTAGTGTTGTCTCTCTTTATGTAGTGTTGTCTCTCTTTATGTAGCGTTGTGTTGTCTCTCTTTATGAAGTGTTGTGTTGTCTCTCTTTATGTAGTGTTGTCTCTCTTTATGTAGTGTTGTCTCTCTTCATGTAGTGTTGTCTCTCTTTATGTAGTGTTGTGTTGTCTCTCTTTATGTAGTGTTGTCTCTCTTTATGTAGTGTTGTCTCTCTTTATGTAGTGTTGACTCTCTTTATGTAGCGTTGTGTTGTCTCTCTTTATGTAGCGTTGTGTTGTCTCTCTTTATGTAGCGTTGTGTTGTCTCTCTTTATGTTGTGTTGTCTCTCTTTATGTAGTGTTGTCTCTCTTGATGTGATGTGTGTTTGTCCTGTACTTATATTTTCCACATGTTTTATTTTCTATCCCAGGCCCCCGTCCCCACAGGAGGCCTTTTGCCTTTTGGCAGGCCGTCATTGTAAATAAGAATTTGTTCTTAACTGACTTGCCTAGTTAAACAAAGGTTAAATAAATACATATTTCACACTCTTGTATTAACACAGGGGCATACACAGAAACTGCAGTCACAGCAGTCAGTGATCAGCATTCCTTACAGACAGGTGTCAGAACTGCACCCTGCATCACCATAAACGGCACAGTCAGAGGCTTAATTGGTATGATTGGTATACACTACAGACTCAGAGGGTTAATAAATGCACCACAGACCGGCTTGAACTACAGTAGGGGACAACTACAGTAGGGGACAACTACAGTAGGGGACAATTACAGTAGGGGGAACTACAGTAGGGGACAACTACAGTAGGGGACAACTACAATAGGGGGAACTACAGTAGGGGACAACTACAGTAGGGGGTACCACAGGACGGGGGGACTACAGTATGGGAGAACTACAGTAGGGGGGAACTACAGTAGGGCAGATCTATGATAGGGAAGAACTATGATAGGGAAGAACTACAGTAAGGGTTCGGAACCACAGTAGGGGACAACTACAGTGGGGGACAACTACAGTAGGGAAGAACTACAGTAGGGGACAACTACAGTAGGGGACAACTACAGTGGGGGACAACTACAGTAGGGGAGAACTACAGTAGGGGACAACTACAGTAGGGGGCAACTACAGTAGGGGACAACTACAGTGGGGGACAACTACAGTAGGGGAGAACTACAGTAGGGGACAACTACAGTAGGGGACAACTACAGTAGGGGGAACTACAGTAGGGGACAACTACAGTAGGGGACAACTACAGTAGGGGGAACAACAGTAGGGGACAACTACAGTAGGGGGAACCACAGGACGGGGGGACTACAGTATGGGAGAACTACAGTAGGGGGGGACTACAGTATGGGAGAACTACAGTAGGGGGGAACTACAGTAGGGCAGATCTATGATAGGGAAGAACTATGATAGGGAAGAACTACAGTAAGGGTTCGGAACCACAGTAGGGGACAACTACAGTGGGGGACAACTACAGTAGGGAAGAACTACAGTAGGGGACAACTACAGTGGGGGACAACTACAGTAGGGGAGAACTACAGTAGGGGACAACTACAGTAGGGGGCAACTACAGTAGGGGACAACTACAGTGGGGGACAACTACAGTAGGGGACAA
>NC_143051.1:10880000-10885000 GCF_057628025.1 Oncorhynchus mykiss | reverse complement strand
ATTGGGACAGGACAGTGTACATTGGGACAGGCCAGCGCACATTGGGACAGGACAGCGCACATTGGGACAGGACAGTGTACATTGGGACAGGACAGTGTACATTGGGACAGGCCAGCGCACATTGGGACAGGCCAGCGTACATTGGGACAGGACAGTGTACATTGGGACAGGCCAGCGCACATTGGGACAGGACAGCGCACATTGGGACAGGACAGTGTACATTGGGACAGGACAGTGTACATTGGGACAGGCCAGTGTACATTGGGACAGGTTGTTGCATGTTAGGACAGAAGGAAAGATTAGTGTGGTATCTGCTATAACCCTTTCTACCTCTCTGTCTGTCTGTCTGTCTGTCTGTCTGTCTGTCTGTCTTTGCTGCACGTTGCAGATCGTGTCCCAGAGGAAACTGTCCAAAGCGTTACTTAAACAGGGAAACGCTACCAGCAAGTCCTCCATCACGGTACAAAGTTCACACACACACACACACACACACACACACACACACACACACGCACACTCACACACACACATACAGACCGATGATGATGATCTTTCTGCTCTAGGTAACATCAGAGGAGTTGTCAGGTAATGATGACTACGTAGAACTCTCCTTCAGAGCTCGGAAACTAGACGACAAGGTGAGTGTGTGTGTACATACAGAATACAGTGGTTTTAATAATTAAAACATTTACGTTTGAGTCATTTAACAGACGCTCTTATCCAGAGCTACTCACAGGAGCAATTAGGGTTAAGTACCTTGCTTGAGGGCACATCGACAGTACGTTCGCCTAGTCGGCTCGGGGATTAAAAGCAGCAATCTTTCTGTTAATGGCCCAATGCTCTTAACTGCTCCAGTACATACCGCTCCAGGCTAACTGCCGCTCCAGTACATACCGCTCCAGTACATAACGCTCCAGGCTACATACCGCTCCAGGCTACCTGCCGCTCCAGTACATATCGCTCCAATACATACCGCTCCAGGCTACCTGCCGCTCCAGTACATATCGCTCCAGTACATACTGCTCCAGTACATACCGCTCCAGGCTAGCTGCCGTTCCAGTACATACCGCACCAGGCTACCTGTCGTTCCAGTACATATCGCTCCAGTACATACCGCTCCAGGCTAACTGCCGCTCCAGTACATACCGCTCCAGTACATAACGCTCCAGGCTACATACCGCTCCAGGCTACCTGCCGCTCCAGTACATATCGCTCCAATACATACCGCTCCAGGCTACCTGCCGCTCCAGTACATATCGCTCCAGTACATACTGCTCCAGTACATACCGCTCCAGGCTAGCTGCCGTTCCAGTACATATCGCTCCAGTACATACTGCTCCAGGCTACCTGCCGTTCCAGAACATACCGCTCCAGGCTACCTGCCGCTCCAGCACATACCGCTCCAGTACATACTGCTCCAGTACATACCGCTCCAGGCTACCTGACACTCCAGTACATACCGCTCCAGGCTACCTGCCGTTCCAGTACATACCTTTCCAGTACATACCGCTCCAGTACATACCGTTCCAGTACATACCGCTCTAGGCTAACTGCCTCTCCAGTACATACTGCTCCAGTACATACCGCTCCAGGCTACCTGCCGCTCCAGTACATACCACTCCAGGCTACCTGCCGTTCCAGTACATACCATTCCAGTACATACCGCTCCAGTACATACCGCTCCAGTACATACCGTTCCAGGCTAACTGCAGCTCCAGTACATACCGCTCCAGGCTACCTGCCATTCCAGTACATACAGCTCCAGTACATACCGCTCCTGTACATACTGCTCCAGGCTACCTGCCATTCCAGTACATACCGCTCCAGTACATACCGCTCCAGGCTACCTGCCGTTCCAGTACATACCGCACCAGGCTACCTGTCGTTCCAGTACATATCGCTCCAGTACATACCGCTCCAGGCTAACTGCCGCTCCAGTACATACCGCTCCAGTACAAACAGCACCAGGCTACCTGTCGTTCCAGTACATATCGCTCCAGTACATACCGCTCCAGGCTAACTGCCTCTCCAGTACATACCGCTCCAGGCTACCTGCTGCTCCAGTACATACCGCTCCAGTACATACCGCTCCAGGCTACCTGCCGCTCCAGTACATACCGCTCCAGTACATACCGCTCCAGGCTACCTGCCGTTCCAGTACATACCATTCCAGTACATGCCGCTCCAGTACATACCGCTCCAGTACATACCGCTCCAGTACATACTGCTCCAGTACATACCGCTCCAGGCTACCTGCCGTTCCAGTACATACCATTCCAGTACATACCGCTCCAGTACATACCGCTCCAGTACATACCGCTCCAGGCTAACTGCCTCTCCAGTACATACTGCTCCAGTACATACCGTTCCAGGCTAACTGCCGCTACAGTACATACCGCACCAGGCTACCTGCCATTCCAGTACATAACGCTCCAGTACATACCGGTCCAGTACATACTGCTCCAGTACATACCGCTCCAGGCTACCTGCCGTTCCAGTACATACCATTCCAGTACATACCGCTCCAGTACATACCGCTCCAGGCTACCTGCCGTTCCAGTACATACCGCTCCAGTACATACCATTCCAGTACATAACGCTCCAGTACATACCGCTCCTGTACATACTGCTCCAGTACATACCGCTCCAGGCTACCTGCCGTTCCAGTACATACCATTCCAGTACATACCGCTCCAGTACATACCGCTCCAGGCTACCTGCCGCCATTTCATGCTTCAAACATAAATATATAAAACTGTAATTTTTTGTGAAGAATCAACAACAAGTGGGACACAATCATGAAGTGGAACGACATTTATTGGATATTTCAAACTTTTTTAACAAATCAAAAACTGAAAAATTGGGCGTGCAAAATTATTCAGCCCCTTTACTTTCAGTGCAGCAAACTCTCTCCAGAAGTTCAGTGAGGATCTCTGAATGATCCAATGTTGACCTAAATGACTAATGATGATAAATACAATCCACCTGTGTGTAATCAAGTCTCTGTATAAATGCACCTGCACTGTGATAGTCTCAGAGGTCCGTTAAAAGCGCAGAGAGCATCATGAAGAACAAGGAACACACCAGGTAGGTCCGAGATACTGTTGTGAAGAAGTTTAAAGCCGGATTTGGATACAAAAATATTTCCCAAGCTTTAAACATCCCAAGGAGCACTGTGCAAGCGATAATATTGAAATGGAAGGAGTATCAGACCACTGCAAATCTACCAAGACCTGGCCGTCCCTCTAAACTTTCAGCTCATACAAGGAGAAGACTGATCAGAGATGCAGCCAAGAGGCCCATGATCACTCTGGATGAACTGCAGAGATCTACAGCTGAGGTGGGAGACTCTGTCCATAGGACAACAATCAGTCGTGTATTGCACAAATCTGGCCTTTATGGAAGAGTGGCGTCTCAGCGCCATTTCTTAAAGATATCCATAAAAAGTTTTGTTTAAAGTTTGCCACAAGCCACCTGGGAGACACACCAAACATGTGGAAAAAGGTGCTCTGGTCAGATGAAACCAAAATTGAACTTTTTGGCAACAATGCAAAACGTTATGTTTGGCGTAAAAGCAACACAGCTGAACACACCATCCCCACTGTCAAACAAGGTGGTGGCAGCATCATGGTTTGGGCCTGCTTTTCTTCAGCAGGGACAGGGAAGATGGTTAAAATTGATGGGAAGATGGATGGAGCCAAATACAGGACCATTCTGGAAGAAAACCTGATGGAGTCTGCAAACGACCTAAGACTGGGACGGAGATTTGTCTTCCAACAAGACAATGATCCAAAACATAAAGCAAAATCTACAATGGAATGGTTCAAAAATAAACATATCCAGGTGTTAGAATGGCCAAGTCAAAGTCCAGACCTGAATCCAATCGAGAATCTGTGGAAAGAACTGAAAACTGCTGTTCACAAATGCTCTCCATCCAACCTCACTGAGCTCGAGCTGTTTTGCAAGGAGGAATGGGAAAAAAATTCAGTCTCTCGATGTGCAAAACTGATAGAGACATACCCCAAGCGACTTACAGCTGTAATCGCAGCAAAAGGTGGCGCTACAAAGTATTAACTTAAGGGGGCTGAATAATTTTGCACAGCCAATTTTTCAGTTTTTGATATGTTAAAAAAGTTTGAAATATCCAATAAATGTCGTTCCACTTCATGATTGTGTCCCACTTGTTGTTGATTCTTCACAAAAAAATACAGTTTTATATCTTTATGTTTGAAGCCTGAAATGTGGCAAAAGGTTGCAAAGTTCAAGGGGGCCGAATACTTTCGCAAGGCACTGTATTTTGAGTCCATGGCCAGGAAACTCCCCAGACCTTAATCCCATTGAGAACTTGTGGTCAATCCTCAAGAGGTGGGTGGACAAACAAAACCCCACAAATTCTGACAAACTCCAAGCATTGATTATGCAAGAATGGGCTGCCATTAGTCAGGATGTGGCCCAGAAGTTAATTGACAGCATGCCAGGGCGGATTGCAGAGGTATTGAAAAAGAAGGGTCAACACTGCAAATATTGACTCTTTGCATCAACTTCATGTAATTGTCAATAAAAGCCTTTGACACTTATGAAATGCTTGTAATTATACTTCAGTATTCCATAGTAACATCTGACAAAAATATCTAAAGACACTGAAGCAGCAAACATTGTGAAAATTAACATTTGTGTCATTCTCAAAACTTTTGGCCACGACTGTAGTGGAAAAGTTGTAAAAAAATATAAATAATAGCACAGACACCCCAAAATGATTTAAGTTGTACTTCAACTTATTTTTTTTTACTTAGTTACTTTACACCACTGCTTAGCTGAATAAACAATTGATCTAGCTGATTTTCAAACATGATGTGTGTGTTTTTCTGTAGGATTTCTTCAGTAAATCAGATCCATTTTTGGAAATCTTCAGAATAAATGACGATGGCAGTGGATCACTTGTTCACAGAACTGAGGTAAATTGCACACAGACTCACATTTGAGTCATTTAGCAGACACTC